>NW_009939494.1:3488-54375 GCF_000696875.1 Nestor notabilis | reverse complement strand
CTGCTCAGCGCTGCACTGCACCTGCAGAGCCAGTCCAAGACAGGGTGACCCGTGTGTCCCTGTCCCCATCCACCTCCCCGGGTATCCCCTCCTCTCCTGCCTGCTTGAGAGCTTTCCTCTCTTCCTCTATATACATGAGTTTTCTCTTCATGCACTGTGAAGCAGCTCAAAAAGCTGTGTGTGAGCTCCGGGGACTCAATAGTCAACCAATTTAACCAATACTTAAACCTTTGTTGTTGTTGTTGGAAAGCCAAAGGGACATCACGGCAGAGTTTCCTCTCTTCTTCAGAGATGTCTTTCACATAGGAAGCCAAGTGTTCCCTGCTGAAAGGCAGCGTCCCCTGCGTGAAACGTGGCAGCCCCCCCATAGCACGGAGGTGGGGAGGTGATGGTGAGCAACCACAGAAACAGCAAACAAAGTGCACTTGTCGAGCTGGACCCGGTCACTGCCCCTGGCTTCGGAACCGAGATCTAAAATGGCTCTTTAATAACTGCACATGGTCAGGCTGTTGGTTGGACCCCCACCGAACACCCCAGCGCGGCAGAGCCCGCGGGCACCTCTAGGGCCGTGCTGAGACATCGGCTGCAGAGTGACTCAGGGGGGGGCCACCCACTGAACCAACCGCTCGCAGCCTCTCGGGGTGCGATGCAGCAGCCACACGCGCTTCCCTGCCCGTCTGTGCAGCCTCACTTCACACAGAGACCTATGAGTGTGTGTGTATATATATATACACGCACGTTATACATCGACATTTAAATATAATATAGTGCCAGAGTTACGATTTTTTAGCTATCTGAAGGATGTGGTATCTTGGAAACCGATTGCCTCGAGTTGCCCAAATCAATTACAGAGTGAATCAACACATCGCTTCAGCGTGGGAGCAGCGAGCAGCCGGCAATGTCCCCATCCCTCTCCCTGTCCCCATCCCTCTCCCTGTCCCCATCTCTGTCCTGGGGAAACAGCTCCACCAGCCCCAGTCACTCCTGCTCCCCACTATGGCAGGATGCCCCGGGGCACGGAGCAAGCAGCTACAGTGAAGGACTTAGTATCTGTTGTCTTAGATAGCTTCTTTAGCTGAAAGGGAGGAAAAGAGTTGAAACATGATACACAAAGGGGATATGTCTCTTCATTATGAATGTTTGCACAAAACTGGGGGTTTTCATTAGCTGATTGTTGAGCAAGGCTTATTTTCTCACTGTTTTTTTCTATGTGTTATTCAGACAGTAAACAACACATACTCTGAAAACTGTGGTGTGTGTGCATCCTGTTTCTAATCATAGCAGGCACGGAGTGATCTCAGAACCCCTGAAGATGGCAAGAAGTGACACTTTGAGCCAAGCACTCAGGGTTTTATAGGAAGAGATATTAGATATTAATTAATGTTTTAAAGAAAGGAAACTCAGAAAAACATGTATTTCTGAAGCGTGATCATAGAGCATGCAGAGAGGTATCAATCCTCTTCTCGTGGTCCTGAGCTCAACGGGGAAGCAAAAGGCACGCTTGGAGGGGATTCACCCCACAAAGGGTTAAAATAAAGACCCTGTGTCAAGGGTAAGTGCCAGCCAGGGAGCAGGGGCCAGGGCTCACTCCAGTTGATGCAGTTAGGTTCAATCCCTGCTGCTTGGCAGTCCAGATTTCATGTGAGGGTGAACAACCTGATCTGCAAACAAGACCTGAACATGTTCATTTGTTTTATTCCTCTCAGATCAGTTTTGCTTCTTTGGCCAGCTCTGTAAAAATGCTGAAATCTTAAATAATGGTCCAAAAATGGGATTATATAGCTGGGAGTGTGTGGGTTGCTGAGAGGAGAGATTGCTGAGCTAAATATTTGGCAGAATTAAGAAAACCAGGAAAGACATGTGGGCATAAAGAAATAATTCAATATTAAATTTCTGGCAGAACTCATAAAATCTGTTTATAGTTCAGATCACAGTGAGCCATTTACTTACTATTATTGGAAATAAGGTCTGAGGGATTTTGATTGCAATGGGTTTGCAACTATTACAGAGCGAAAGTATTAACAGATTATTAAATACGGGCTTTCTGGTCTTTCGCTCTCTTTCATTTCCACTTTCTTTCTCTTACTCACTTTATATTCCCTTTCCTTTCAGCCTTTGTCACCTTTTTCCCCACTGGCCTTGCTCTCACCCCCAGCCTGCCCCAGGCAGGAGCCCTGGGAGCTGCTGCTGCTCCAGGCGAGGGGCTGGTGGCTCATCTGCACCCAGGGGCACCTGGAAACAGCACCAGGCACAGGGAGAAAAGATGCTCCTGGGGAAGAACCTCACACAGCATCACCCGTGAAATAATGAGGGAAAGGAGCCCCTGTTACACAGCCACAGCCTTGCTCGTGTGGTCACTTGGGATGATGAGACAAGCCCACAGGAGGCACAGCTACCACCACCCGCTGTCCTCTCTTCAGAGGAGCTGTGGCTGCCCCATCCCTGGCAGTGTTCAAGGCCAGGTTGGACACAGGGGCTTGGAGCAACCTGCTCTAGTGGAAGGTGTCCCTGCCCGGGGCAGGGGGTGGAACTGGAGGAGCTTTAAGGTCCCTTCAACACAAACCATTCTGTGAATCTAGACTAATCCGCTTTGTGAGTCTCAGACCAGAAAGAAAGTTTTTAAACAGGGCTTCAGCCGCTGTGAGGCAGTTATCTGAGGGAGGAAAGAAAACATCCTCTGATGGAAAACTGAGAAGTCACTTTGGGAGGAAGCTCCCCCCAAGCTCCCCTTCCCCATCTCTTCTCTTGGGCTCTGCACCCCCATTCCTGGTAATCCCCTGACCCACGGAGAGGCTCAGCCCTGGCAGAGGCTCCCACTGGCCACATGGACACTAAGGATGCTGCCTGCAGGGGCTTTCGTTGGTGGTTTTGGAGGCTGCAGGATAGCGCTGCCCTTGTACTGCTCCCTGCCTGAAAACCACCTACAGCTGGTGAGGGGCTGCCACGGGGACAGAGGCATGAGAACACAGAGACACAGTAAATAGCAATCGCCTGCTGCCTGCATGGTGTGTGTCCGTGTCGGAGGAGTTTGCTGGGTAACTGAATGACATGGGAGAAACAAGGAACCAGCAGAGTGTGGAGGAAGATCACCTTATGTGTGATTCCATGGGCATCCCTCCAGGAAATGGGTGATGCTCTTGGCTGGGACAGGGTTTTCACAGGGCCCCTCTGTTCACCGGTGAGGCGGGTTCCCTTGGGAGCAGGCAGATGATGCCACTGGCCTCATGCCCAAATAACAGCCCTGCAGTCTTGTTCTTCAGGCCTTCCAGAGCAAAGGGCAGGGCTGGCTCAAGCAAGTGTCAGTTCCTGATCCTTTCCTCTTCCCCCTCGCTGCAGTGTGAGGTCAGCTGCACCCAAAACCCTTCTGAGCAACGAGGTAACAGACCATGAATTGGAAATGTTACATTAAGCACAAGGAAGGAGGAGACTTCTGCAGGGAGATTGGGGATAGTGGGAATTTTTCTTTCAAAAAGATGTCAAATTAGCAGTTTTTTAGTGAAAAATCTTACACGGTCCAAGATTATTCCAGATTTCCACTAAAAATAACCAAAACCCAACACAAAGTAGTAGATAGAGTCTGAAAATGTCAAAGCTTCCTGGCAGGCAAACAGACCCTGTCCCCTTCCCCTCTCTCTTCCCACTAAAATAACACAAACAACTGCAAGTAAATAACCAGAGAAACAACTAAAAACTTTCCTGTGTTTCTTTTTCCTTCCGTTGTCATTTCCCCTCACCCTTTGCAGCAGGAGCACAAAGTGGCTGCCCCAGCTTGACAAACATCACCTTGTCTCACGGAGCAGCTTTGGTACCCCCGAACCTAATTCCCTGGGGAGGAAACTACAGCAGACGGTGCACCCAGGTTATGAGCACGAGCCGGCGGTACCGTGCCCCACGGACCCACATCCCCGGCAGGGATCTCACTGAGGGTGACAGGGCCCGGCGCACCCGTCCTGCCTTCACCCCAGGCACAAGAAATGAGGGTGTGCGAAGGGTTTCTCCCCCTCCCGAGCAGTATTTGGCACCAGGGCCACAGTTTTACCTTCTACCAGTGCAACTCCCCTGCTCCAGCCTCTTTCCTGGTGGAAACGCTCCCTGCAGCTGAAGCCCCGAGTTACACAAGTTTTACAGCCCTTTATCCACCTCAGGAGGACTCCTTAGATGGCTGCACACAATATTATACCTTCTTTTTGACAGGGTTTCTTCTACAGGCATCGCTTGCAGAAACACCATGTTCAGGCATCACTCGAAGGCTGCAAGTCCCTGGATGCTTCACTTGGATTTCTGGGAATAGTTTCCTTCAGGTTTGAACAGATCCAGAAGGTTTTCCACAAACCCTGATACACGTTCTTGCTTGTTCTTCACTGGCTGAGGAAAAATCCCGGTGTGGAGACTCTTTAGATACTGTCCTGAAAATCCTCCGTAGTTACGAGTTCTGTCCAGCACTGGATTAACAAAAACCCAAGCGAGGCGGTAACTGCTTCCTTTAGTGCCCTGGTTCAGCTTCCGCAGATGATCTTCTGAAAACTGAAAACCAAAGTAAAATCTGAAAGTACAGTCAAGGATTGAGGACTCTGTATCAAACCTTTGTCTTTACCCCTTTACACACACGCCAGTGTCACTGTCATAACTAAAAGGGCAGAGCTAAGGCTGCCCCTTCAGTCTGATCTCCCCACCACTAAGTGCCATGTTCCTTATTTAACGTTTATTTTCATGTGGGTAAGACAGTTGCTCATCCTGGACCGTGAACTTTGGGCACAGTTCAAGGTATTTCCCCCCCCAGTTTCTGGGTTTTCCGCCACCAGGTGGCAATGGAGCCGCAGCCGCAGCCGCCGTCCCCGCCCGGGCTTGGGCTCCCCCTCAACCCAAATTCAGTGTCACCTGGTTTCGTTATGGCATCTCCAGCGTCGGACCCTCGCTGCCCCTTCCTTCGTCTGCGTCTCCCTGTCTGCTTTAGAACCTCCTCCTCTGCCGCCACCATTCGGAAGCTGGACTTGGTCTCGGCTCCAAGTTTTGGGTGAATTGGGCTGACTTCAGAGCACCGAGGAGCCTCTCAGCAGTGAGGTTCACGCACACCTGCGTTGGAAGAGCCGGGTGAGCGCACGTGTGCCCGCAGGACACGCACGGATGAGGCTGCACTGCCACCTGCCAGCGCTGGTGAACAAGAGCAGCCCTGAGTAACACCGTGGTTCCGCGCAACCTCCATTCCACATCCCCGGCCCAAGATGTCCAGCAGGAACCCACCCTGCACGCGGCCTGGGGCTGGTGCCAAAGCCCTTTCACATGGGAGTTCTCATGGCTGTTTTCTGTCTCAACTCCTGCTCTTGGAATCATTTCCCATTCTCTCCCTTAGCCATTGTAGCACACTGGGAGCTCCTCAGGCCAGATGTGCTGCTGTATTTTCATCACTGTTAGCTCAAAAAGCAAACAGCAACCGGCACTATCAGCTCTTGCCAGGTTTCCATCAGTGTGGCAAACCCGTTGCTGGGATTTCCAGCTGAAGTCAGAGGCCAGGTCTGGAGACTTTCAAGGCAGGAGGTGCTACAAAACGGTGTCATGATTAACAACAATGCAGAGGGCTCATACTTGAAAATAACTTTAAACACCCACCACCACCACCAAACACTTCAGCATCAATGGTTCACCTGAATTCGGCTGAGCTGCTGTTCATGTTGTGAGTTGTTTTAATCAGACATAAATTCGTTGTATGTAAAGGGAGGACATCTCAGATGCTGAAAAGCCTCTCCACAAGCAAGTTCTGTGTGTAACTGAAAAGCCTCTCCATAAACCAGCAACTAATTTAAAACATTCCCAACCCTTCCCAATGAGCAGTCAGTCTCTTGGAGCACCCATTCCCCACCAGAACCCCATGGCCAGGCCCCGCTGCTCTGCCTCCCTCCCCAGCATGGCCCAGCTCTATTCCAAACCAACAGCCCGCTGCAGGGAGGGCCTGAAGGAAGCGCAGGGTCGGGCAGGCTCACACAGCACGAACAGCACAGCTCACGCTGCACAAAGCTGCGTAAGCTGCTGAGAACAGCACCTTGGTGACAAGGGCTTTGTGAAGCGCACGGTGGCCAATGGCACAGCACAGGGCAGCGACTGTTGGCAGCCAGGCCCTGGCTGTGTTCGCCTCGGACACTGCTGCCACCAGCATTAACTCCTCCCAAGTTCTGCCCGGAGAACTGGAAAATGGTTTAATTTCAGGAATTGCCACTGCCTATCGATGAAGCGGAAACTGGAGACCAAGGGAAGCGGGATGTGAACGCGCCTGCGCTGAGCCCTGGTGCTAACTTCATCCTCGATGGTGTGAACAGGTCTGAGTCTTGACAAGGCAGTAATAAATACAGAAAGTGAGAACTTCATGTAGGAAAAGGAGTTAGTTAGCCTTTATTTCATTTCTCTATAGCCCCAAACTTGACAGACGTAGAAAAATATCCTTGAGTCTAGTAGACAAATTTACCAATGCTCCATAGCCCTTTGCTCTGACCATTTGGGCCATTCTAGATACATTTGTACAAGCAGTACTTCAACTTTTTTTGTTGTTTTTCAATGAAAGGTTCTGCTAAACTATAAACAATGAACTACAGAGGAAAAACCTGATCTACCAAAGCATGCATATAAAGGTATCTTCCAAAACCTTAACAAAAAGAGTTAAGAAAGCAAAACAACCTTGAGACACACTTGGAGGAGAAAACGATTTGGAACAATCTGAGGACAAAATAATTAACTGAAGACAAGTCAAAGCAAATTCCATAAACTATCTGTGGATAAGTTAAAACCTCTATGGCACAACTCTTCACAAAAGAAAAAAATTAAGGCGAAGACCAACATTTTATATAAAAATAGCTGAGCAGGCTTCTAAAGAAGGAAATAAGCATTTCTCGTGATGACTCTGTTAATACAAGATTATAAATACCCTTCTATATACAGAACAAAAAGATCAATACAAATGTACGGATATTTCACCAGGCATCCATCTTTCAAACAAGCCAAGATCCTAAGTCCTGGCCTATAGTGGAGGTACTTCAGTTTAAGATCTGTAGTAGTTTCTTTGCTACACATACTGATACAAATCATAAAAATGCAATATAAATATTGATTTTCACAGAGAAACTCAGTAAATACACTCAGGTTACAAAGCTTAATGAATTGGCCCAGAAAGAAATGATACAAATTTTAAGATCAATCATCTGATGTTTGTAGGTGAAGGAAAACATCTGAGTTACACAGTAATAGTTAAACTTTCAGAGTATTTTTGCTTTTACTTCAACTGACACCTTTAGTGAAACTAAAGCCAAAACTATCATGGCAGAAGATTCATTCTCTCTTCATAAATACAGCAGTTTATTTGCCAAGATCCCTCAGAAACACCATTATTACAGGCGTTCTAATACATTTTCAAGCCCAGAAGTTACCAGTTTTGCAAGGAGTTAAACTATGAACGGTGTCTGCATGGATGTATTTGACTCAATTTCAAAACTATGTAATCAATATATAGTAAAACATTAAAATGAGGGCAAATAAAATACATTTAGAATTACATTAATATTTTAAGTGAAAATACCTTTGTAAATGCTAATCTAATGCTCAAGTTCAGTATGTCTGTGCACATCATAAATACGCAGACGTGTATTCACACACACTCAGTAATCACCACAGAAATGACAGAGTTTCTGCTGGAGAACACAGTTTTCCCCCAACACAACGCAGTGGATTTGCCAATGACTTTTTGAACCATATTTCACAATTTGAAGCAGAAGCTTGTCTTGCAGGTGTAGGAATTTTTCAGTTTATTGTCATTTTCTTGTCTAAACCCCCTGGATCTTCACTTCTGTTAGCCAAAATGCCTCCTTGCCTCTCACTCCCTCCCCATGCCCAGGCTGAAGAGGCTCGTCCATTCTGTCAGCCTTCCCCCATGTATTTGAGAGAGATGAGATGGTGAAATTAAAGGGATTCTTTTAAGATGTAACTGGACTACAAAACATGGTCTGCATTTACATTTAAACCTTAGCTGGCTACAGATGCCTTTAGATTGAACACTTGCTTACAAGCAAACCAGAATTGGTTCTAAAAGGTCTTTATACATAGTTATGCAAGCAAAAGAAACATGAGCTGCAACAAAAATATGGGGAGACATACTCATGAGCCATTGTGTCTCAGAGAATGTAAAATCCTACTTCTTGTCATTACAGTGCTGAGACTCATTGACTGTTCTTGCTGATAAATAAATCTATGATGCACTGAGAAATGTTACAACAATCATTTAGTACCAGAATAATGGATAATATCCATCCCTTACAGTAACTGCACCAAAAATAGCACAGCTAGCCCATTTACTGCATCACTCTTCAGCTTCCATAGACATATTTACTACCATTAACGTAAGCTCATCTTTTCTCCCTAATACCACATCTTTATTATTTCCTTGTCCATCGATTGTGTTTAAGACAAATACATAAACACGGTACTAAAATAAAAACCAAAGTGAACCTCTCACACTCAACTGAAAAAACAAGCACAAAATTGAGGGATGTGTGGTTGGAAATAATTTATTGCCTATAAAACGTTAAAAAAATGCTTTAAGTTCACATTTTCTGTGTGGTTTTAAAGGTGGGATCATGTTTCAGAGGTAGTGTGTGTAAAATGTAATACAGGACTTGAAAAGAATTATTGACTTAGTTCAGTAATACAGTAAAATGTTCACCAGAACCAAAGCACTGACCTGAAACCATTTTCCTTACAGAAACATTCTTAAGCATCTCTTTTATCGAAGAGGATCGCTCACTTGTTTAAAAACAAGAACAACCATCACAAGCCCAAGTTTCTGCCCCATTTGTGTCTGTCATCTTCTGACTAAAATGTCAGTTGCTGCCTTTCAGGGATGAATAAATAGTCTTTAGGCAGAATAAAACCCTGTTCTGCCACGGGAAAAAATAAATAATTACTTCTTTGCTTATTGCAGGTTTTTTTGCTCCTAACTTTTAAGATTCCACATTTGGTCAATGTGCTGAAGTATTTATTGGGTAGAGAAATCTAACACAAACCAGCTCCTGGCTTTTCTAACAACCAGCTGGAGTTTTCTCACTAACCATCCTCTAACCTCGATCAGGCATCTCACAGCCAAGCAACCTCCTCAACCTTGTGACAGTCTGGGGCAGAAAAGGCAGAACCTCGAAATGCAAGTGGAAGGTTCCAGTCCTTCAAACACATCAAGCAGCCTCGTCGCTCCCCAGCTGACCTGAAGGACCTGGGCAGCGGGACTGGAGGTAGTAAATGAAGCTTTTGGTTGTAACATTGCAAGTTACAAGTTCTTCATGGTTCAGTTATTCTGTGCTATTCCATTTATGCATATTATTGTCTTTCCTTACGCTATCGGTATCCTGAGACCAACAGTCAGCTACGACTAGAGTACCTAGGGAAAAGTTAGTGCTGTGCATTAGTTTCTTTTTAATGTTACTAATACGGTAGTGCAACAGAGATCCCAAATTGGATAGCTGATCGATTTTAAGCAGTAATTTCCATTTGATTTGTCCTATCAATTCAACTGTACAACCCCAACAGTAGATACAGCTGTTTGCGGTTGGTGAATGGACTCAATAAGCTGCTTCCCAGTCTAAGCAGATGAAGATATAACCGGTATGTTCCTTTTTTCACTCAAGAGGACTGCAGAGCCCATGATCTGCTTGTCATTTTTCAGACTTCTTATTGCCTTAGCGAAAAAGAAATACTTGGAAAGATTAAAGTGCAGTGCTGCTTCAAGAACCAAGCACTCAAGAAAATTGACACTTGTACAGTACATCTGCTCGTGTACTTCTAAATCTGCCAAAAATTCACCTATTAGAATATTTACTATTACTCACTCCCATTAGACCTACAGATTTGACAGAAGCATCACCTGCAGGGAAATGAAAGGAGGCATAGCTTCAGGAAACAGCTTCCTAACTATAAGCAAGCTTGCTAGCATCAAAGACTTTGACTGCTCCCTAAGGCAAGTGAGTGCCCCATCTCTGGTTTACAGTGTCTGTTCTGAGCTACCTTTTCCCACTTTGGGTTCTTCAGAAAGACATATTTCATCATTCATGTTCTGACAGATGTGTTAGGAATAAACAACGCCGGGGAAGTCATCTTTCACAAGCAAATGAAAGCTTTTGTGGAAAGATGATAAAAGCATCAATATGTGGCACTTGTGCTGTAGCGGTTACTGAATTAGAGGCAACCCCCTGAAATAGCAATGGGGGCTTATTTCTGTCATCATAACACAATATGAGCTTTCTCTCTCATGGAAAGTCTATGCAAAGGATGGACTAGCACTTAATGTGGTTTTTCATTACCATCCTATGAACAGAGGAAACAACCATAAGCCAAACCCTGACATGCCACGGGCCCACAGAGCCACCCCATTGCTTTCTATCATCTGAAGAACTTCCAGAATTACATCTGGAAACGAATGCCCCAGTGACTGTGTATCACAACACCGTCCCTCTCAGCAAGGAGCTTGTCAGTACAATTACTAAGAGCTGGAAAGGAATATGCCCAATTCTCTCATACTGTTCTAAGGTTACACGGATCAGGATGCAACCTGCAAACTTGATTAGCACATTATGTTGCCTGTTAGGGACACAAGGAAACAAAAATAACCTCTAAATTACAAAGCATGTGGGAAGCGCTAGTCTGAAGTGCGATACATGGATATGTATTTTGATAACTCTCAGGGAAGGTTAAGTGCTATGTTTCAGGACCTCATCAGCTGCTCTTCAGCCACTGTACTGCAGAACAATTGTTGCTGCAATGATTTAAAACACCAGTAATGGTAACATATCATTAAAATGTTTGTTTTATATATGGCAGGAAATATACATGGATACTGAAAACACCTGCAGAACAGCTCTGCAGTGTTATCCTACCTAGCATTTTGTTATGCAGGAATATAATTCATACTCTTTCTTTCTGAATATCCTGTAATATTATTGAGTGTTCCAGCCTATGAAAGCACGACGACTCCACTATGTTCTGTCTTGTCACCCTAGCAGAGAAAAGGACCAGAGAACAACATGCCCCCAGGGCTGATGTGGGTGTTGAGTGCAGCTGGAGGTTCCGCTGCATGTCCTTAAAGAGGATTCCTTGAGAAAAGGGACTTACATAAGTGCTTGAATCTAGCAGCAGTTCATTCAAGATTAATTCCTTCAATCTGTTTGGCATATGAAATAGAAGCAAGAAATAGCAAAATATGAATCATCAATTCAAGTTTTTCTTGTATAAAGGTGGATGACTTAATTGACTATGAAATCAAGAACTCATTAAGAGTATCCTGCCTTTTGTCATGGGACTTTAAGTGGAAGAAGCAGGGAAAAAGGGTCCAAATAGTGGCAAGTCACAGTACTTTTTTGTTTTTTACTTTAGCAAAGCTCACAGAAAACAAGAGGTTTCGTTGTCTGTGGCACAAATTTCCTGTCTAGAGAGATCAGTAATAGAAAGCATTGTTAACCCAGTACAGAAAACCCTTTATAAATTATTTTTTCAGAGTGAGCAGAATTCCAGTTGAGCTCCATGTTACATTTGAAGGATAGCACTGTGATCTTTGTTTACAAACCTGAATTCATTTTAGGTTGGTGGTCATTTCAACAGGCATGTAAAAGGCTGTTCCTCCTCTGAGTAAGGCTTTAAGGACATGTCTACCAGCCAGGATGTGACATTTCAGCTCAGGCGGTGAAAGGATGAGTAACCTACCACTTAGCTCCTGGTTGCACAGACTGCCTTCTCTCTCTCTCCTGGGATTCTACTCTGAGTTTAATGTCTAAACCCAAATACAGGCTCAACAGCTTGCTTTTGTAGGGTTACTTTGTAGAATAGGTGCTAAGAGGTCTTTTGGGAACTAACTGAATTGTATAGTAAGATACATAGTAACTACAGACCTGTTTGGTTTCTTAAAACAGCTTTTAAAATTGCTACTACCCTTTCTGCAGCTGGCATTTAACAATATTGCTAAAAGCTCCCCATCCCATGCCCGAGAATAACAGAGAGACAGAAAAACCCCTTAAAGAACAGAGCTCAGTACTGACACTACAAAAGAAAAGCTGTAGAAGTGATCAGGGAGGAACAAACAGACTAAGAAAAGCTTAAAATCCTTCCCACTGAAATTAAGGGGACTGCTTATTGTATTGCATGAATAAGGAATCTCAAGAGTAAATTATTATTTGGCATAAAACTGAAAGATCAGGTTTTTTCCCAGACTGAAAATATCTGTTTCTAAAATGCTTGCTGAAGAATATTCAGACTAGAAGTTACAGAGCATCAATAATATGGGCATGCACCTACACGCCCTACTAAATTTATCTGAATGCGTCTGCACATCCATTTAATCAGATGAGTGAAAGGATTCAATGTCAACAACAGCTGGGAAAGAAGAAATCCATTTCAGCACTGGCTCAAACTCACAGTTAGAATGGCACCTGCCAGTTGCCAAAAGCATTCTCAGACCAGGCTACTTCAAAACCAGGTCACATTTAGCAGATCTGCAAAACTCAATTCAGGGTGCAATGTCAGCTGTGGATTTATGACAGTGTCTTGATAAAATGGATCAAAGTTTGGGGAAAAATATATAACCAATACCTAAAACAATGAACAGAACTTTAGCATTCAGACTTCGACAAACAAAAACTGTAACTACATTCATAAAACCCTAAACAGTAGTGTAAACATCTAACCCCATTGCTACTGTGAGAGGATAAGAAAGTTGCATTCTGCAGCTATCGGGTTTCCCTTATCCATCTAATTTGTTGCAACACTTATGACTGCTTCTTTAATAATTTATTGACAGTAATTCAAATTTCTCAGTTAGCCTTTCCAAGTTTTTTCAGCTATTTGGGTCAGAAAATGGAAGGTTCAACTATCTGAAGTCACATAATGAAACCACTTCAATTTAATTTCAGATTTTCAAAAGGGTTCAAGCACAAGTCATAAAAAGCCCATTATTCGATTTGGATCCCCAATTTTTAGTCCACCTACCTGAGTAAAAATGGGGAAAAAAAATAAGGAACAGGACTGGTGAGCAAACAACTCCAGAGAATTAGCTGTCTGTAACACAGGACATTTGTTTTCCACTCTTGGATCCCTGCTCAAAAAGACATTGCTACAGAGCAAGAGTTATTCTGGAAAGTCAGAAGTTACCCTAATCAAGGCCAAACTGCTAAAAGTGAAACCTTTCCTCACACAGTTTTTATTTACCAAAACCAACATTCAAAATTGCTTGACAGTGCAAACTGTAGCCATGATGTACTACAGTCATCCTTCAGGAAAGTCTACTTCACCTTGGGCTTTCTCTTTTGGACTGAAGAACACTGGATAGCAAAATGCTGTTCTCTTGAAACCTGCACGTTCCGTGGGGTTTCTTTTTTGTCAGTTAAAAAAGCAACATAAATCACAAACTGTCTGAGGCATTTTTCTCCGATAAAGACGACAAGCTGAATGAGGTATCATCAGGCTCTGGGGATGCATGATTGAAATCCATTTCTTCTAATTCAGGAGGTAAGTCTGAGAGCAGTGCCTGTAAGCAAAATAATATTACAATACAGTATTAGGTAGAGGTTTTATGTCAGCATTCAAATGTCTTAAGTGTATTGTGAGAAAACTTTGTGGACCTTTTCAGTCAGTGTTGGTACTGGATGGGTAAAAAACCCAAAGAGGTCAGTGTTGATAAATATTGGAGTTTGGAAAAACATTATCCAAGATGATGCGTCTTAAAGGCAAACAAAGAAAATAAAAGCACCAAAGTCTCTCCTAAACAAAGCACAGATTGTTATCCTTACAAGACAGGATCCAACCAAGCATTAGAAGTGCTGTGTATTAGATGCGGTGCAGTGCAACCGAAGAAGCCTGGCTTTTTTCCCCTGGATCTCACATCTCAGACCTCACAACAGACAAATCCCAGTCCCTCAGTGTACACTGGTTGTCCCTTTGTAAAAGTCACATGTCCCTGTCTTTTGTCATTGCTTGTGTAGATTGCAACATCTTTTATTTTAAAGTTCAGCTTTTCTTTGTCTCTAAGATGTTCAGCACAATGCTGCCCTCATCAGAATTTGAGCCTCTGGGCACTACAGAATAAAACTAAGGGAGTGACAGAACACAAAATGACAAACACCTTCGAGTATTAAAACCTACTTCAAGACTTACCTGCTGCTGTTCTTTATCATCGGATTTAATAGCAAGTATCAAACTCCGAGTAAACGTCTGTAGTTCAAAATACTTCTGCTTGTGATTCTCCAACTGATTCTCAATAAATCTGACTTCTTCATTCTGTGGGGGACAATTACATGAAATAACAATGGAAATAATGGACTGCATCTCTGTAGTGACACACAAACTTGTGTTAAAACTGAATGGGTTTTAGTGAAAATGAGTGAAGTGTGTTTATTATGATTCCTGCCAAAACCAATATTAATTACAGCCAAAACTTCCACAGGTATAGAATTACAGATCAATGCACGTTCTGATGAGGACCAGCAGTGTCTCACTAAACCTGCAAATGCATATGCTGTTTCATCTCTCCTTATCCTCCCCAAGAGATGTGATAATCAGCTGTGTTACATGCAGACAAAGCATTTCAGAATTATCATTAAAGCATCAAGGACTTGGGCCAAAGTTTCCATGAAGCTGTTAAAGCAGCACTGTTTTTTATTTCATAAGGATGACCTCTAATTCAATTTTAAAATAGAGAAAAACAAAGCCCAGGTCTCTTCCTAGAAGTGATCTTGAAAGGGCAGGGTGACTGTAAGAAGACACGTCAACCAAGTTCCATTTTTACAGCAGGAGGCTTGGCACAAAGACCACAGGAAACACCCTGAAAATTCCTCAAAGCTATCACAACCTAAAATATAGTATCCTCTAGTGCAGAGGAGTTTGACATGTATCAGCTCTCACCAACCTCCCCAAGATCTTTTGAGTTGCAGAATAAACAGGAACGTATTTGTGGAATTGAGAATTATCAATAATGTGCATGCTGTAGCTAAAAAGGTACTTTCCCAACCTCTGCATAAATGCGTGTTACTCTACCTGCAAATGACTTAATATAAAAATAACAAACTGAATTAAAAACCTCAGATTTGATAAACACTTTATTCCAAATACTTCTTCTCCTTCAAACCTACAGCTGATTGTTATGCAAGATCAAAACACCACATCTGTTGATCAGCGCAGAGTTCAAATTAATTCTCTCTGGTTATTTACCTTTGCAAAGATCACGTAACCTGAATAAACAGTTCAGTTCTCAAGATCAAAGTCATTGTGCACTTTTGCAAAAGGTTTCTGCATAGTAGCACCAAATGTGCATCCTCCATAAGATCATGTGAAGTGTTGCGTTTACCGAGGGCTATCAGAGGCAAGAAAGAATCCACCCTTGCTTATGCAACCACATGATTAATTAGGTTGGTGTCTGCATACAGTATGGTTGGGTTTGGTGGCAGCAAATAATTACAAAAGCAAATTTCAATAGTGGATTTGTAAGCTGGCATTTTGTTTTAATGAAAAAATAGTATTTCTTTTTCTAAACATAGAACTATGCCCTGTTATTCTTGATAACCTTTGCTAGACTGGCTGTAATTCAACTGTAGTTGGTATGAAAAGGTGAGACTGTGTGATGAACTAGAAGGTTTGCAACAAGCCTTTAAAAATTGTTGTTTCGTGGGTTTTTTGCCCTAGAAAAAATCACATTTCTTCAGTCAACACACTGCTTACCATGCTGTTTCAGGTTATAATGGCTCTGAGAACAAGAGAGAAATATTTAGGCTGCAATTATGAGGCCTTCATAAGAAAATCAGCTGAATGAATTTCTTTCCGATGAAAACTTCCAAGTTGCCTATTTAGAATGGATTTTGCCCAGCCAAAGAAGGAATTCAGATTTACACAGAAAGCAAAGGCACAAAGACCAATCACTAATGTCAAACAACAAACCGACAAACAAGGTTCTGTAGGGCATGCTGTCACAACGAGCCTTTCACAGTGGTGACAGGTGACATTAAGAAAAGGTCATTCCCTCTCCATATTCATTCTCCACTGCCCTTACCAGGAAAACACTGCTTGAAGGAAGAACTTTTGTTCTGAAAAGATGATCTATTTATTATTTTGGAAGTGATTATCACTAGTAGAACATACCTGGTTTTGAGGTTAAAAAAACAGCTACATAGGTAAAACCACCACCAATACACAACACAGAACTGGAGTAACTCTTACGAGAGCAGGAACACACTCATAACCTTTCCCATTTGGCAGAGGACAGCAGCTTGCCAGGTATCCAACTGCTTTTTCTCCCTCCCACAACTCCTGCTTCCAGACATGTTCTGCACTGCATTGTGAGAATGACTTCAGCTTAGATCCTCCCGTTTCATTAGAGGATTACAGCTGCTATGTCCCTTTCCAGAGCTCACAGTATCACGCCGCATGTAGAAACGTGCCACAGCACTCCAAGGAACAATTCTTGCACAAAAAGAAAAGTTTTGGTTTAGAAGCTAAATAAACTACTTCCTTTGGGACATATGGTGGGAGCTGCAGATGGCTACAGCTGAACTAACGTAACTGCTCTGCAGAGATTTCATTCTTCCTGTCTCCCTCTGGGTTGAAATACGGGAAATCTGGCTGTAAATGGGATGAGCAGATGTGACTGAGGGTATGATGTGCAGTGCCACGGTAAAAACAGAGTTGCTGCATGCCTTTCCCAAATTCCTTACAGATACAGCCATCTAGAATTTTCTGTAGACTCTCCAGCTTAACATTATACAGCCTAATTACTCACCTTGTAATCCAAAAGAGAACTCATTTGATCCACTTCAGAATTACTTATCATATCACTTTCTTCATCATCTATAATTTCTATTTTCTGAAACAGAAGTAAAGGGTTCATTCCAAGTATTCAAATGCACAGATTAGACAAACAAACAGCAATCTGTATCACAAACAGCATGAAAGGATGAAGGTAACAGGACCTTTTGTTTGCGTCTGAGAAACTCTAAACTGTGCAGCCCCCATTAGATGGCAATCATGCACCTCAGCCACAAGATCCAGGGAGAATCCAAACTGAAACTGCTGGTACCCAGAGCGGCTGCCCTGGTGACTCAGGCTGTTTACAAAGGAGGAGCTGTATGTCACCATGCTTTTGGTATTAAGTTGCATATAATATCTCATTACAGCCTGCACAAGCCTGCATTTTATTCTGTAAGCCTTTTACTGAAGACCTCCTGCAAGGCGAAGAAGGTTATGAAAGTTTATTCTTCTGGAGCAAAACAGACATTATGGCAAGCGACAGGCAAGTCCTAACTGACCTACTTCTTGCCTGAAAAACAAAGAGGTCTCCTTTGACCTTCTTTGGCCACAATGCAAGTCAAATGCCCTAAATAGTGGAGGATTTTGATACAAAGGACAGTTCCAAATGCACACACATGGACATTTTCACTTAACTCACAAAAATTCTTGGGAGGTTTTTATACTGGGTTTCTAAAGATACCTGAAGTATAATGTTAAAGACTAAGCTTAATGCTGTTTACAACTTAGAAATACATTCCAGTCATATCTCATTCACTTTTACGCTATTTACCACTCGCATGTTCTGTCCCAACAGAAAACCTTCTTATGTAAGAAAATGATGTTAACAGGTTATGTCAATAGGACAAAAAACAAAACGTGCACATTTTCAGTGCAGCAATGAGATTCTTATTTGTATCTAAGCTAGATCTCAGAGAGAATGAATTTGAATTAGAGAATGGCAAGAATGGCACCTTTTGACAGAACACAGAAGGATGACTGCCTGGATGGAACTGTAAGTTCAACTATATTTTGGAGACGAAAGCAGTAGTAGTGTAATAAGAGTTTGGATTTTTTAACTGTTTTTCATTGTTCTGGCTGTTGTAACCATTTAGGAGACTGCATATAATAAGCCAAAGCAATTTTACTGTGTTTTTAGTATACAAAAAAATGTAGGCAAGGGGCCACATTGACACAACACACTTCAGTGGTTAGTTCTTGAGGTGTTATTTTAGAGGAGGTTTCTTCCCTGCATCAGGTGTGTGTGTTTTATCTGCCTGCAGACCAGGCATGAGAACTTTCCTCTAATCATCAAGGAGAGATCCTCCAAGAGAGGTTAGCAGTCTCTTACTAGTAGTACCCACCAAGCTCACAAGCTTGTGTTGAAGACAGGGAGGGTAAACCACATTTGCTGTGCTTCAGTGTCTGACAACCCAGCTGAAGCGATAACATTTCAAAGGCTTCATGTCACAAAGATCTGCTGCTGTATCATACCCTGAGTAACACTGTGACTCAAATATTTTTGTTTTTAGACTCAGCTTGAGGAACGAGTGTCTAAATAAATGCCAAACATTCACACTATCTTTCTTATAATTATACATTGTAAGATAGTAGGGGAAAGAACAGATTAGAATTTCAAATAAGAAAACTGTCTCTCGTATGCGAGTCCAATGTACATTAGTCCAATTTTAGCTACATGTATTTTAAACATTTTGTTACAGTGTTTTCAGAACAGAGTATGAAAAAGCTTCTCCTATTTCTGCCCCCTTCTTTTTGTTTCCAGTGATATAATGCTGGAGTTCAGACAGACAGGCGAGCTCAGTCTCTCGGACATCATCTTTGCAAACCTTTTACTTTTGTCATTTTACATTCTGCATCTCCATGGTGAATGCATCAGCCTGAAACTCACAGTGATTATACCTAAGGTCACAGCAGGCCATTAAGGTAAACAGAAAGGAAAAAGGCAGCTCTTTCTATTCAGGCAACCACAGAACATACAGCCATGGCATTTCAGTTTACACAAAAGATGATCATATATTAACAAAGGAAAGGAAATTTTCTCTCCTCTCCCTATGTACAGAGGGAAGGGAATCTCCTGTTCACTTTCTCATTTCAGGTTCTGTATGATTAACGTAAAACAAATTTTCTTGTCATGTTCTGAGCTACCACCATCTCTGACTGCAAGAAGAGCACAACTGGGAACTGGAACCATCACCTGTTCATTCTGCAGATAACTTTAAGAGAAAAATCACCCTACCACTCAGGGTCTTCTCTCCTCTTCCTCCTCTCCTTTCTTCTAATTTGAGAGAAGGCAGGCTAAACAAAGGGGATATATTGCATTATTTGCCATGACTCCTCCCTCTGTCTTTCCTTCCTTGTCTCACTGCAGTCAATTAAAAACAGCAAGAACAACTGTATGTGACTCAATGTGAATGCAAGTGAGAAAACAAGAAACATCTAAATAACGCCCTGTCAAGGGTATGGGAATGAAGAGTACATACCCACCCCAGTCTGATATCATGTATTCGAGGTTAGCTATGGAGAGAAGCACTAGAGGTACCCAACTTTCTTAAAGCTACCAAAAAACCATTGACCATTATTATTCTAGGGTTTTATTCTGTTTTACTGCACTAGGTACTTAAGAAGCACTACCCAAGCATTGTGCTTTGCATTCCAGAAAAAGAACACCGGGTTGTTATAATACAGAAAAAGCCATGTAATTCCATTTATACTGAACATGCACAGCTCTGTGTTTTAGTACCTTTAGTACAGTTTCTTTTAGTGCTCAACCAGTTAGAAAGACTCTTAGTACGCTGAACTGAAATTTTCACCTAGTGAAAAACACTAGTGTTGGACAACCACCTCAATGTTGGCAATTAAGGAGGTTGCATTAATGGAAAAGGAAAGGTGTACATACCACATTATCAGTAGATACAGGATTCTGGTCATCATCTTTGTGACCGATTTCTTCATTCTGAAGTGCTTCATTTGTCTCTTCTGTAGAAATAAATTAGTTTTTTTCAGATTTCATTCAGATTTCATGTTGAAGGAACAATAATAGTCTTTAGCACTAAATAAACGTCACATCTGCTACATGCAGAAGCATCTATCTATTCCTAAAAAATACTGTATGCCTTACTAAGAAAGACAAAGTATCACAAGTATTTCAGGGCAATGTAAGGCCAATTGCTACCGGTAGCAATGGGAAAACTATCAGCTACTTTCTTGCAACATACCAAACCCTTCCTGTTTTTAGGTTCAGGTTGGAAAATTAAAGTGATGAACAGTTTCACATCTGAGGTGCACAGAACTTTGGATTTTTTCTTAATTACTACATGAAAAATCCTGCATGCCCTGAAATTATAGGGTACATTTCAGAATCCCATCTCCTCCTTGCAGACACTTATTAGCTTTGAACCAAAAACTGATCAAGCAGATTATTTCATTCTCATATGGCAAATACTTATTCCTGGTGAACCTACTCTGCTATTTTATGTATAAGCAAAGTACACACTTGAAAACAGAGCAAATCTTACCCTTAAATTTCAACTGCAAGCACTAGATGATTCTATCAGCCCTAACTATGGCCAAAGTGAACAAAGATAAGCCTATTCATCCCTGTGATTATGTTTCTCAGACTAATGCTCCACATTAATATAATGTTAAGAAGAAAACACTTGATAGAAACAGCAAATCAGGTAAGACAGCTGGGATACAATCTTAAATTACGTCATTAAGCTTGCATTAGAAGGATCAAACAGTCCAGCTATCACATGTAGAGAGGAAAAGAGGCATAGTGAGTGAAGGGGCAGCAAGTGTCCAGATGGGTTAGTGAAAGAGGGCAGGTTATGATGCAGGGGTGTATCACTTCTACACAAACACAGGGGTAACAGAATTTAACGGGACATTACCAACACTTGCAAAGACAGGTGAGTACTTAGGCCAGACCATTAACACCGTTAATTGTTGTAAGTAACTTTTCTACCAGTTAAATATCTCAAACTTGAGCAAATCTTATTTGAAGTTGTTTCAAATCAAGTGAATCTGCCATTGGACACAGCTTCGGAGGAAGATTTCTGCCAGCAGCAAAAGCAAATGGGTTCAATTGGAGAGCTGTAAAGCAGGGAGCAATACACAGTGCTATCATTCCACTTGGAAGAGTGAAGGTCACTGAAGATGCCCTTCGGGGTCTCTGACACATTCTAAACCAGTCACTCAGTAACCCTGACAGCCACCACTTGGACCCAACAGTTGAATGAAGCAACTCCCTACAGCACTTTCAACTCTAAATATTCATCCTCAACTAATATAAACTGGCACAGCTATAATGGCCTTCACAGAGCCTTGTTCACTTACACAAAGTATGGATTCAATTAACATACATTTAAAAGGTAAGGCATTATGAGAACTTTAATGCTTCATTTTGCATCAGATTACTGCTGCTTTTTTTATATTTACACACTACATTCTAAAAGCAAGTGCCAGCAACACTTTCACTCTAATTACACGACTAAAAGTATCTTTTTCCTGTCTTTTAGAGTGGTTTTTTGTTGTGATTTGGAGGGTTTTTTAAATAAATTGGGACGAAAAGTTATAGTTCTCAACCATGAAAACAATCACAAACCTGTGACTGAACAATACACGATTCCCTTAGAACTATTTTCCAGGAAGTCTGAAATAAGCTGAGCTGCAGCAGTGAAACCTACACCTTTGAATGAATAGAAATAGTTTATGCGGTAGAATAAAGGAATGAAAGTGGGATTCCTGGATACTGTGGAAATCCTATAGTTTCCTTGCACTTCCTTAAGCTTTGACTCTAATAATCTACTCACAGCCTTACAGCCTTATCTTGTTTTATGAAAGCCTTGTTTGATGAACGGGGTGTTATTCCTCACGTCAAGCTACAGAGAATTCAGACTCTTCCCCTGTCACCATTTTCTTTCAAGTAGATCAGACTAAATCAGTTCCTTCCACACCTCAGGCAAATCAAGGACTCTTAGATTCTGCATCTCACTTGGCTTTCAATCACTTGACCCATTTCTTAATCATCTTATTCTCTTTAGAGCAGAATATGACAAAGCTATCACAAATTCACTCCCAGCAGTTCTCCCATTTTTCTAGTTCTTTTCCTTAAATTGTTCTAACAAAATGACAAGATCAAGTCTGGCATATTAAGCTGCAATAGCATGCACTAGATCAGACTTGCTTTTAGTTTAGAGAGCAAAGGCTTTATTGATCTCTTCTAATCAGAAGCACTGGGAGCAATTAGTTGAGCTTGTGAAGCTAGTGCATGTGCCGAGCAGCAGCTCTTCTGCCCTGGGAGACCCAGAGTGCTCATGTACAAAAGGGAAAGGGAGAGATCCATTTAATGTGGTGATGTGGTTCTGGAAGATGGAGTAAAAGGGAATTAAGTTTGAAACACTTATCACTCAAGATCATGCAATTTACTGAGAACACATAGAGCCCCTGTACGTGCTGTTCTAAGGCTTTCTGAGTAGTCCCCTGCTACTGACTTTGATCTTTTCTGTTGGTTTGTATTTGCTTGGCAGAGACCATACATGCATGGCAGACAGCTTAATGGCACAAGTTCTGCTCTGCTTTGACATACTGTGAAGCTTTTGGTTCAAGACCAACTCTGAGCTCATGTATCTTCTGAATGTCTCTCACTGGTGTGAGTTTAATATCAGGAAAACTAAGTACATAGCTCTGGTCAGCCCAAAGCAAGCAGGTTTGCAGGCGTTAGTGCTTGTTTAGATGAGAATGGCTGGTGCGATTCAGGCTCACAGGAATGGATAGTCAAGCTGGCTGTGCAGAACCAGCCTGCTAACAGACAGTATTCTTTAAAACCTGGCTTCCTAGAGAAGTTAGATGTACACATTTGCACTCTCTGTCCATCTCTCAGCTGCAGCAGTGAATTGTGAACTTGTCATTTAACTTCAAATTAATTTGGCAGAAACAGAGGTCTTATAAAAGGTTTCTGCAAGCTTTGTGATAGCAAACCCAACAGAATTCATATAGAGGTAAAGAGACCAAACAGTACTTTCAATATAGCCAAGGTAGGTCACTTGTGACTGTTAGACACTCAAGACATTTTTGAATGTGTACAACAGAGAATCCAAAGCATGCACACTGCACAACATTAAAAATATAGCACAGTAGTAACTGCGTTTTCAAATACCTTGTGAGCTTCCTTCAGATAAGCAGATTGATACTTCATCATTCCTATCATTATCATCCCCCACTTCAGTAGCAGTTTCCTCTCCTGGATTAAGTGCTGATTTAGAAACAAATTCAGATTGATCAGAGAAATCAGCAGGACCTCCTCTAGGGGGTGGGACCTCAATCCCCATTAAACGATATTTCCGTCTTCGATTCCCAATCCAAGTCTTGTAAGAGAAATAAACATGAATGATATCAGAAACTATAACAAAAGCAACAGGCCTACATCCAAGTGAAATTAGCACATCTAAACTACAACATTGTAGCCAGCAATTCAAGGGAGGTGATTATTCCCCTGTATTTGACCCTCATGAGCCTACTTCTTGGAATACTGAGTCCGGGTACCTCTGATACAAGGGAGAAGGGAAGGTGCACAGCAAAAGGAAAAGAAACAACAGTTGCAAGTCACACCAAGGGAAGCTCTGACTGGAATCAAGGAAAAATAAAACATAAGGCTTTACAGTGAGATGCTGGAACAGTTTGTCCATAGGAGTCTTGGCACCTCCAGCCTTGGAGGTACTCAACGTTTTACTGGACAACATGCTGAGAAACCTGACCAAACTCTGAAGTCAATCCTGCTCTAAATAAAGAGTAGCATTAGTGACCTTGTAAGCTCTCTCCCCAGCTAAGTTATACAATAATTTTAACCTAAGGTTCTCCCACTCTGCAACTTCCATAAGGGGACCAAAGCATCCAATGACCCAAATGGTCCACCTGTTCTGGGATTTCCTACAGCACATAAGAAATCATCCAAGGTGATAGCTCTACATTACTCCACTTTGCTGACAGAACATAACTTGGCAGAATTAAGTTCACAGCAGTATTATTCTTCAGTCCTCTCTGGCTGGAAGACAAGTCTTTAAGACACACTGCTTGCAGTAAGGTATATAACAGCATCCTTATAAACAATGGTGGGAGATGAAACAGGTCCAGGACCAAAGAACCTGGAAACTGATTCATGATGGGGTGGGTTTGGATGCTTTAAGTAAAACTGAGTTTCAAAAAAAAAGAAAAACAAACAAAAAACAAACCACCAAACCAAAAGTCACATTCAAAATTCTCCACGTGGATCTTTTAATGTGATTTCTCTGATAAAGGTAAGTCTAAAATAGAGTCTTTAATAATTTTTGAGTTTAACATGATGTAAGAACTGTCTGCAACTCCCCACCTTTTAACTCCTTCCCTTCCCTTGCATTACTCAGGCTTTTGACTTCTCATTTAATTACTATTCTGCTTAACAGCACTTGTATCCCAGACACTTTGTACCAAGTCACTTCTCCACTGGCATCCAAAAATCCTTCCCAAAGCCAGGAATCAATTTCTTTGCCAACTGCTAAATTCCAGTCATTCTGACCTGGCTTTCCTCCCACTTCCACATCATCTAAACTACAATGACTACGGACAACACTAACAGCAGTAGTGGGACCATCCTCATTGTCCCAGGACCTGTCCACACACTGGCCCGGGATGGACAATGGTGGAGTTTGGCCACGTCAGCTGTCACCACACAGAGCGCGCTTGGTTACTGTGGTGACGATGGATGCACAGTGTGGTCATTCCTAGGTTCTGAATCATGCTTAGTGCTGGAATTTCTGGATTGTTAAAAATCAAATGTACCTCCAGAAAGCATGGACAGTTCCTGGTTTTGAAAACATACGATCAAGGCATAGCAAAATGCACATCCTTCCCCTAAACTCTGTGTTCCAACAGAGTTTACCAAACACATCAAAATATTGAAGGATGTTTTTTCTTTAAAGATACACTAATCATTACTCTGGCCTCATTTCAGAAATACCTGTATTGCTCCTCTTCTCCATCACACTTTCTTTAACTAGAGTTCTGATACGTAGCATGACAAAGCTTAGTAAACAATTTTTGCTTATAATAGCTTGATTATCAAACAGAAAAATTAAAAAATACCAACAGCATCCCATCTACTAAAGAGAGTTTCATGCTGGGACAGCCTTGAAAAAATTTGTTTTTTAAAGCTGAATCTCTTTCACTACCTAGAAGAGGACACGTTTAACGCTATTTCTGGCAAATCGTTTTTATTGGGTGATACTTGCTTTCCCAGCTTCCTCATTTTCCTCTTTGAAGAATGCAGAACAGGCACACAGAGAGCTACCTAGATATTTTTGTACGTTTTAGTTTGGGGAAAAAGAAGAATTAAAACCCTCACACAAGTGGCCTCTTCCACTTGTGTCTCTTTCTCCCAAACAGTGCATTGCCATTCTTTAAATTTTCTCATAGCCTTATGATGGCAATAAATAGTGCAAACAACTGTAAAAATTAAAAGTGAATCTGCTTCTTTTTTACTAAAAGATTCAGCAAAAGATCAAGGCACTTGGGAAAGGTAGATCTTGTCTTTATATGTACCTTTCAAAGCAGAAAAACTCTCATTCAACATACTGAATATGTCATAGAAGACAAATACGTTTTTATAGTAGCTGAAATTAAAATGGGAAAGAAAAGCAAGAAGGTTCCATATCCTGTATGCTACATTCAACAGTGAATATTGTGGAGCAGTACAATGACGAGTGTAAAAGCAGACTAGTATTTCTATGTAGGAAACAAACTTAATAGTTCTAACTGTATCTGTAAAATATCACCTCCTTAAAAACATCAAACATCACCTGTAAATTACACGTGATCAGACTCATTAAGCCTACTTAGGGTAGCCAGCAATGAACTCAGCAGCAACTTCCCCAGCTTCAACTGAACAGATGACCAGCAAGAGTGGGGGAAGAACAGCTGGAGTCCAGCAGAAGGAGCCAGCATACAGCTGCCTCCAGGCAGCTCCTAAGGAAGTGGACTGGCAGGGAGCCACTTAAAAGGCAGAATACAGCTCTCCAGATATTGAGGTTAGGGTGTCAACGTGATAGAAAGATACTAGGAACCTTCAGAAATTCCACTTAATTGAAAAAACAAAGATGGAAGATTCTGAGCTGGTTTTCCAATGCCTCTCTTGACATAAGGTGGATCCAGACTAGGCCTAGAGCCCCCAACAGGAAGAGCCATTGGTCAGCTGTTAAGAATGAGTGGCTTTTCTGCTGCAACTACTTGCTTTTGCTGCTAAACCCTGATTGAAGCACTACCTTCCACAATCAGCTTCTATCTGATGAGCTGCTGGTGAAGAGGAGGAAGTGTCTTTTGCCTGTGGTGGGTGCTTAGGTGCAGCCTTTGACCTCTTATGTATGAAAGCTTGATGTTCTATGTGTTTCTGAGGAGTTTGACAGCTGTCATCTGTCCTTCTCAGATATCTAATGTGTTGCTGCCAAGAAGGCTATTCTGCTTTCAGATGCTATTCTGGCATGAATGAATAAAATTAGTCAAGAGAAATATAAACAGAAGTGAGTAAGTAACTACAAAAAAACTCACAAAAACCCCACAACCCCAAAAAATGGAATCAGCAATAATTATAATATAACCAAAAGAAATACTTTAAGCTTAATGAGATATTGGACAGAGTTCACATATTTAAATATGGCATAACATTGGTTTATTTCCCTCTTTTGGCATCTTGGGAACATATGAAAGATATTTGAGGGTGCAAAGATGCACGATGTTATGGTGAACCAGCAGACACTTTGAAAGTTCACTCTCTTACTAGAAGTACAAACCATACGGAATAAAATGCCCTGTTGAACCTTGAAAGATCAAATCCAGTGCAACTATACATAGTGGCAAACATTATCTTTCCTTGTACAGGAAAACAGATTCGATACTTTCTTTGTACTGGAGATCTTTCAAATCAGTACGGGTCATAATGATCATCAGTTGCACTTCTGGAAAAGTAACAGTTCCCTGAAAAATTCATGAATTTCCATTCTAAAATACATTAAGATATTTAGAATTTCCATTCTAAAAGGTATTAAAAGGGAAAAATGGGAACACGTATCTAACTGAATGAAAACAACTGATATATGTTTCTATTTATATAAGATTTATATATTACAGATTTTTTGCATGTATTATTTGTTGTATATGTATTTAATTGGTTTTATATATATACTTTGCACTGCTTTACATATGCTACATTGATTGTTTTTACATCACAAATGGAGAAACAGTTGCTAGTTGCACACTACCTAGAATTCAAGGCACAGTGAAATACAAAGGCAACAAAGTACAAGTATTGAAAACAGACACACTGTTTTCAGCTTAGATCTGACACACTGTTGTGTCTGGATTCCTTAGGAAAAAAGAGACCATGCTGCATACTAACCTTCAGTGTTTCCTACTGAAGACAATGCAGGTTGGCAGGTAAGGAGAGAGGAACAATACAATGTGCCTACACAGATATCAGAACAAAATTAGGGCAGAACCTCTAGAGCATATGATGAAAATACCTGTCCTACACTTGGGAACGTGCATAATGTGCCTTAGAGAAAGGACAAGAGGAAGCACTGAAGGTCACGTGTCCTGTAGCAGTAATTCAGCTCTTACAAACAAAGAAAACAGTGCAGGATGATGCAGGACCAGTCTCCACCTTATTCATGCTACAATTCTCAAGTCTGCCGTGCAAAGGAGCCTGAGGCAGGACAGATACTGGTAACACCACCAGTTACTATGAAGAAATCTTTTTGTTCGTTCATGTATGTTCTAGTACAGTTTAAGCCAGAGAGCCTCAGGGAGCTGACCAGAGCCTCTGTCCTGAAGACATTTCAAGCAGATGCATTGAAAAGTGGGCACAGAACTTCATACTTCCATCCTCTGTGTGCCAATAAGGATGTTCTTAAGAGAACAAAGTAAGGGAGGTGAAGCATGGATGTCAGTCTTACTGTCCATTATATAAAGTATTTCTTATCCAAAAGCTCATTTTGAGATGCTGCCAGTGGAAACAGCTTCACCTTTCAGAAAGCAAACTGAAGAGCTTGAAAAATACAAAGCATCTTGTTCTCTACAGAGAAAAAGAGTAATTCTTTTCAGCCTCCAAAAGCACCATTTAATTTTTTTGTAATTCACGTGTGCTCAGGAAAACAAACAAGTAAATAACCAGGTTAGTGTTCAGGACTGAAAGCAGCTTGGTACCATTTTGACATGCCAACCCTATGAGAGATCTCCGCAAAAGTAGAGTTTCAAAGAAGGGCTCCTGGTTCCACTTCTGTAGCAATGTCAGAATTTTAGGAAAGGTGGAAAAAGAGGATGACAACTCAAAGTACAGTCACAATTGTCATGCCTGCTATGAGGGAAAGACAGACTCTACTCATGGTTTTGTACTGACTGCAGGGACAGTTAGACTGTTTTCTGAAGAATGGAAACACTGAGCAAATGAGTTGCACACAGATGTGTGGCTGGTGAGTGGCAATACACTAGCACCAACTGATGCTGTACCGAACTTCCCAATCTCTGGAAGAGATGATGTGGAGTGGTCCTCACGAATCAGGTTATGTACACCAAGCCGGTACTTTCTAAAGCAATCCTTCCTCAACAACACCTTTACAGACTATTAAAGTGACCCAGAATTCTTGGCAGCACCCGTTGCTCTCTATCACATCTCAACCTGCCTTCGAGACAGTCTTGTAAAATACTCGTTCCTATTTTTGAGCATTTTCTTTCATATATTTACAATGATTTTTCCCTTTAAGTATCAATAAGAAATATTTTCCCTCTGTCTTTAGAAAGGCTTTTTTTTGTATCTTATTGGCAATATAAATGGCACCTTTTAGTCTTCTAGGCTATCCCTAAAAAATACAACATTTTTACTTAAAATCTTACTCGAGTCTAAAGAGAACGTCAAAAGCTCATAGTGCTACTTCTGCTGCTGATCAATAGGACTCTTACCTGAGGGCTTTCTTCTATATATAGACTGCAGAAAGAGCAAGAGAGCACTTCCCAACATGGTCATTCATTATGTAATACATGAAATCTATTTCAAGCTTCCTCATGAAATTTTTAAAGGCTTTCATCTGTCCTATTTTTGCTTCTGCGACAAGATAAGGGAAGACTCTGGATTTCTTACCCGCACTATTTCGCAGTCAACATTTAATTCTGCAGCCACAGCTTCAATTTTCTCTCTGCAGACTGAGCCCAGGCTGGTCATGCCATTGTCCCAGTATTTCTTTAGGGTAGCTAAGTCTCGGTCACTAAATTGCGTGCGGTCCTGTAACTGTAAGATAGAAACAAATACTGTTAGATTAAAAAATCTGCTTATGCTGTTCACCTAATTTCCAGTGGTCTGCCTGTAGTAAGACACACACACTCCAGTGCCTCCATGGCTTTCTTCCTCTTTTGACTCTCCCTTAAGAATTTGGGTTTTTTATCCAGGGCAGTACTGAGTTCCCTGGGATTTGCTTTAAAGGTAATAGCAGCGCTAATGCAAGTTTACAGCACTTCAGCTTTGTTACAACTCCACCTGATTCTTTTTAATTTGTTTTATCTCAGTCTATAAGGTCTTCCTGAAAATAACTTTTCTCCCCCTGTGCTGTTTACTCTCTCCACCCAATTTATGCAAATTATTTCTTAAGGCTTTTCAAGTTTCTCACCCTCCCCCACCTCAAGTTCTTTTATCTTACTGCAAACTACAAAACATGCATAATTCAAAAGATTCCCAGATCCTAAAGGGAATACTTTAATGTTTATTTGGCAAGCTTCAGAGTTTAAATTGGTTCCGCTGTCTATTTGCGAGATCCCTGACTCTTCGTGTACATTTATCAAAACTGTGACAGTGGATTACTGATGAAAGGAGTAACACTGGAAAACAAATCCTAAATATCCCACCACTTCCTGACTACGGTTCCATGAACAGTACATACTAGTAGAACTTACAAGCTTTATCGAAAGCTTTAGCTTAGAGTTTTAACTAAAATCTAGTTTCTTTACACCAACCTATGTCTGTCATCTCTCCTGCTACTATGAGTACATACATGCAATGACAAAGTCTGCACTAAGAAGTTGTAGCCACATGTACCAAATCTGTCATTATTTCAACAGTTGAACTTCGTAAGGAATCCAGCTGGCACATTTAAAGGCTGCTCGAGTTAGAGCAGCAAAGTGCACCTCAAGGGCACCCTGCTGAGCAAAGCTGAATCCCTGATGCCTGGTGAGCCTTAGCAGATGCTGGTTTTCCCTGCATGCCTGACCTGAGCTCCTCCTCCCTACAAGCCATTTTTAAAGAACAGAAGTATAGTTACCTCCTCAACTGCTGCAGCAAGATCTCTTTTTATAGGTGTTGGCAAAATAGATTGTAACTTCTGAAAGTGATAGGAAAAGCGGCAGCCAAGCACTGAGAGCAGGGGAGGCGAAAGGAGTGCGATAACATAGTCAAACTACAGGGAGAAAGAGTCACTTTGGCCTGCCCTGCTTCCCTGAACACTCAGGGTAACTTCACTTTCTAAAGCATACTGAGCATTTTTTAAACATGAATAAGTAATATTCACTGTTGGTCCTGTAGAATTCACACTGACAACACTGTTGCAGCAACCCACCACTCCCACAGCTTACTGCGATCTGCACTTACTGATAAAATAAAATAGAGAATTCCTTCCTATTTAATGTGCATGGATTAAAGAAACCTCCTGGAACATGCCATGGAAATTCCCAGTCCCCAGCAGAGAGGTGAAATGAGAGAAGCAAAAGGAAATCTGCCTGGTATTACTGCAGATAAAAGGGAGCAACCCCCGTTAGTGTAGTTGTGTCTCACCTTGTTTGTAATGGCCAAATTAGAACAAAACCCAAGAAAGTACAGCTGATGCTGGAGTAAGTTCAGATTTCTGCTTGCTGCCTGATTTTCCAGTTATCTAAGAAAATGCTGCTTCTACTGAAAGAATACAGGGCAAGAATACTTGCTAATAGAAAAGCTTTGTATTTGTGACCTGCAAAACGATCTCATGTTAGACAAAAACACACACAATAGCTGACTGTAGACAGTTACCAAAGGGATGGTAGGAAGGGCACAGAGGCTGCTCAGCTCTTGCTTCTGAATACAAGAACTTTAAGTGGAAGAAGCAGTGTCTAGTAAAACTACCTGGCCCTCAAAAACGTTACTTAAAAAGTGTCACATCTTTTCCATTTTAGGTGGATGTATGTTAATTCTGATGATCTACTACAAACGTTTTAATACATATCTTATTAGACAGATGACTACTCAATGCTTTTCACTTCACAAGTGCTACGTAATTTTGCTACAAGACTTGGGCTGTACAGTCAGTCTCAATAGGTTAGATCAAAGTAGATGTTTTAATGTTTTAAAGTTACAGGAAGTATCCTGTAGCTACATTCCCAACGAAGTCTTTTGCAGCCACTTACTGTGGAAATGGAAAGGGAGAGATAACAAAACAAAACTCAGTTTTTGTTTTACCTCCTTGACAAAAATATTTTGCAGGTTTCAGATGACAATATGTATTTTTGGGGTTTTTTTGTTGCTGTTGAAGTTACTGCTGCAGTTTATCCTTTCACCTGTTCCTGACAAGCTCGTGCAGCAGCACATGAATCGCACTGATACTGATCTCAGGTCAGAGAAGAAAATGGAGAACAAGTTTTTTCAGTCAACTCATACAAAAGAAACAAAGAGCCCACAATACACACAGCACAAGGAAGAGTCCAGAAGGCAGGAACAGCTCTGAGGGGGAAAAACAAGTGCATGTAAATAGCAGATGATACAAAAAGTCAGGTTCCCTTCAAGACTGAGGAGAGAAGAACCACTGGGATGCCTGGCCCAATCCACCCCAGCAAACTCGGCATATTCTCCAATGAGTACTTTTCAATCTCACTTGAATTCTTCTGCTTTGGAGCCTGTATCTCATCTTTGCCTTTTTTCCCCGAGATCACACTACTGAATACAGTCAAGCAGATAGGAATAGAGCCTCTGAGAAGCTGAAAGCACTGCCTTCAGCAAGGTACATTTTGGCAGCTCTAACACAGCCGGTTGGTCTTTGCAGCAACAGAAGACAGAATCTGTCAGCTCTTCGGACTTGAAATTTTACCAGTGCCCCAAATGAAAGATCTTGACATTTAAGGGCTCCAATTCACCAAAGTTGCTGAAAGGGAAGCAGGTCACTGCATATCAAGTGAACCACAGGAGCTGTATGCCTGCCTGCTTCCACAGTGAGTGAGCTGCTTTATGGTACCTCAGAGGGCACAAAGGAAGATGGTTGGTTGACTTTGCTCACTTGCTGCACCACTATAAAAGGATCAGTCTTAACCCTTATGCTCACTGGATGCAAATAACTCTTCAGCTTGTTACAAATTTAGATCCAGGCTAACCACCTTTGTGTTACTGACTGTGCCACATGCCTTTGGATTATTTTCTTAGGGAAAAATCACAACCAACCTTCCATTAAGAGCATCATCCCCTTGACAAAGATTACACCTGAGTTTGAGTCCTGCATTATAAGCTGCTCAAAAATTACATAATGCTTTCACAAAAGTCAATGACTTATAAGAAAATAAAGGGTAGAATTTCTACATTGGACACATAATTACACTTCTGTCAATTTCATTAATAACATTCTCATGCTTAGTATCACCAGAAGAACTGAGGAAACAAGGAAAAAAAGCAGTCCTATAAATGTCATAACATTCATGGTTATGCATCAGCACAGAAAAAAACTATCAAAAGATAATATTGAGAAGCTTCGTATTTAGGACAATACTTTCCATAGCTGAAGACAAGCCAGTAATTCAGTTCTTATTTTTACTTTATTATAACAGCTATTACAAATGCAATTCTCATTTCCTCTCTTCAGATCCCCTGCTTGCTGATTCGAGGCTTGTCTTTATCCTCGGCAGTGTTGACTGCTGAATTCTTCACATTTACCAGTTCTGTTGCCCATAGCCTGAAAAGCAGAGAGAAGCTTCTTCCCCGCAGAAAATAGACTATCAACTCACAATGAAAAGCAATCCTTGTGAGCAAATTGAATCAGCAGTTCTGCCAAGCGGAGGGTTAAACCCTGCTTATCCCCTGACCTCCCAAGTGTAACAACAACATTCTTGTAAGAGATGACCCAGTTTATTATAGACATTCCTGGCACTTTGCCGAGCCCCTCATAATACCCACTGTGCATGCAATATTTGTGGTGCAAATCTGGTGTCTATAATTGGTATGAATAATTGCACTGCACTGGAGTGTCCTTATCCTGCCTTTTATTAGAGCCTGCTTTTTTAGATCAGTTTTTATGCATGAGTTGAAAATGTTTCAGGCCACGTGCACAAAAGCTATACACAATCTTCAGATTATGAATAAAAGACATGTTAAAAAAAGAGAACTAGAGCTTCAATGTAGATGTACTAACTATTAGTGCACAAACTGTTAGAGAGAGACTTTTTGCATCTTTTTCCACTGGTTGAATAAGCTTAAAGTTTGCTCTGATGGAAGTAGAAGTGATAAATACTTCACGGTACCACAGCTTGAAAAGAGCTGTAACTGCTTCAACACTCAGCCTAAATTACATATATTCTGTTAATGTTTCTAAACCAAACACAGCTAAGAAGAAGAAGAAAAAAAAAGAAAACAGGGAGATACCAGTGCAATAAAACAGCCTAGCCAAATAATTACAGTCTAAACTCCAGTCTTCTCACTCCATAATCAACCTCCAGTCCACACAAACTGGCAACTCAGCCTTCTTGAGGTTTTGAACCATAATTATCGTGATTCTTATGTAATCTATTGATGTCTTCCTTGCATTTAACTAAAAAGCCTGCTATTCCAATACCTGGCCAGATAGGACGTATTTCCAGCCTGCAGGATCACAGTTACAATAAGCCTAGGCAGGATGCCATATAATAACAAGATCTATTTCATCTGAAACAATGGTAAGACATGCCTACCCTCTGCATCCATTGAAGCATTGCTGTTGGGAGTAGTGAAGAGGTGCTGTTGACAGTACAGTGGTGATGACATGCTCTGCATGTTATTACCATGTAATGTAAACATGAATGAAGTGCAGTATCTTGAGATATGTGGTGAAATATTTCACAGAAGGAAGAACATTAACCAAATCCATTAACCCAAATGACACAGAAGGTATGAACAAGGACAGCGTTCACAGCGTCCTGTGATCTTCAGGTTGGTTTGTCTGCCTCTCTTGATGAAGACTCTGACTATCTTACTCAGATGTGCTCTCACCAGTTCGACTAAAATACAGTTTTCTTCCCTCTGCCCTTCTAGGAGACGAGAGGAACGTGAACTGGTGAAGAGAACTTCACAAGTTGGTACAGTTTTAAAACAAAAGGTACATCTGAGGTGCACTTTGACTTCAGGTAGCTTTAATCCCTATGGGCGCTCACTTTACTTTAGAGGCCACCCTAAGACATTTTTTCTTTTTGTAGGCTTTCTGTGGCAGCTACAGTTTTCATGGCACTTTTAGACCACAGTCCAACAAGGTATTTTCAGTGGTAGTTACACTGATGTAGTCTCTTCCACACATCCAGCTGTGGCAGCTCTTGCCCTGCCCTGGGGTTAGACCAGCTCCTCTGCCTGATTCAGAGTGCCTGACAAGCAGGACTTTCAAGTAACACTTTAATGCCACTATCTCCAGAATGTTATTCAAATAGCAATGTTGAAAGAGCAATTTACAAACCAGAATTTAACACAGGAGCTCTCCACTCATTTCAGCTATTTCCCTCCCCACAAAATACATGTCAGACTGAAAGGCCAGACACCCCAAGCTGAAGAGGCAGATCCAGCTAACCTATGGTAGGAGTTCCACCTAAGTGCAGCAATACCTTCAAGAAGGTCTCAAGGCCATCACTACAATGCAGTGTTGCTTAAGGTAGGGGGAAAATACAAATACCCTGTGAGTTTCTTCACTGATTTCCTACACCTGGTTCCAAAGGGTGACTGGGCAGAAATAATTCTAAGACCTTAATCTGCTATCTTAATGCTATCTTCAGAGTTAAGACCACTAGAACTGATCCTAATTAGAAATAAAAAAAAAGCTAAATCTTCCCCTCTCCCCCCAAAATACAGCTTCACAACTAAGCAAGGCACTCTAGGTGAGCCAGCTTACTTAGAGTCAATACCTATCTGACAAATGTTAGCATATCAGGTTATATCTAGCATAAACACTAGCCACCTGCTAAGGCAACAGAGACTTAAGCACAGTTGGTACACTCAAGACCTAAATGCAACAACAAAAGTGAAGATATTTTCCCCCTTTAAATTCTCTCTAACCAGTATCTTCACTGCTGTTTTTGAATCCTTGCTATCCTTCCATCCTATAAAAATCCCCAAAAATCAAAGCATTTGTAAAGGCCAATGCATTGCACATGCACCATGACAGAATACAGAACTCCATAATTTCCAAAGACATTCTCATGAACAACAGAGGGTGGTATTTCCAGCCTAACGTTCATTAACAGTCAGGATTACATCATCTTACAGTAGAGCTGAGCAGAGTTTCTGCAGAACTGCACAGTTTTATTTCTCTCGATACAGTTGAAGGACAGGGCAAGGAAAACAAAACATCAAGGCGAAACATTAAAAATTCAGAGCATCTAAAAGATGATCTTTTCCATTCTAAACAAAATACAGATTAGCCTTTTTACTGTTTGAATGGCAGTAATTGCCATAATCGCAGTTCTACAACTCTATCCATTCTATTTTTGTTCTCTTACACCCTTTCTTCAAAAGAATTTCACATTTGAACTGAAGTTTCCTTGGAAGTGGGAGCTTTTTCTCTCTTTGTTGTCTTACACCTGTGTGTATACAGCAGTTTTAGAGTGCCAACTCCTACACTTGTATCCTTAAGTAGACTAATTATGCATTCAAATGGGACAAACTGCATCCACAAATCTGGAAACAGATGATGTCAAAATGGACTGTATTAACCAATGGGGTGTAAGCACTTTATTAAGGAAGACTTGGGAGTAAAGGTCTGAGGAAAAAGAAATTCCTAATAACCATCCCTAATAAACAGGCACTTCCACATCCTTGAAGGTTTTAAGTTTACTGCAGAAATTTCTTCTACAGGTTGCATTAGATGTGTAGCATGGTATTTCAAAAGCATGATCAGCAGGTCAAGGGAGGGGATTCTCCGCATCTACTCCACTTGATGAGACCCCATTTGGAATATTGTGTCCAGCTCTGGGGTGCTCAACACAAGCAGGATGTGGAGCTGTTGGAGCAAGTCCAGAGGAGGCCACAGAGGTGCTGCAAGGGCTGGAGCAGCTCTGCTATGGAGACATGCTGAGAAAGCTGGGGTGGTTCAGCGTTGGAGGAGAGGAGGCTCCAGAGAGACCTTAGAGAAGCTTCAGTGCCTGAAGGGGCTACAAGAAAGCTAGAGAGGGACTTCTGACAAGGGCTTGTAGGGATGACATAAGAGGCAATGGCTTTCAACTGACAGAGGGGAGATTTAGATTAGGTATTAGGGGGAAGTTCTTCCCTGTGAAGGTGCTGAGGCACTGGCACAGGGTGCCCAGAGAAGCTGTGGCTGCCCCATCCCTGGCAGTGTTCAAGGCCAGGTTGGACACAGGGGCTTGGAGCAACCTGCTCTAGTGGAAGGTGTTCCAACCCCCTGCCCCCTATGGTAGGGGATTGGAACTGGATGAGCTTTAAGGTCCCTTCCAACCCAAACCATTCTATGACCACCATGCCTCAACAACCAGTGCTGAGAAACATCATACCGTGCTCCCTTCACAGTGCTCAGCCACATGTTCCTGCTCCTGCTTTGAGCTGGCTCTGGCACTCATCTGATCCCCAGTAAGTCCATTCAGCCCACTAAAGACAAACTCAGCAGAAGAATATGAATCTGACAGCTCAGATGCCTGACCTGGATTACCTTGCAATTAGAAACCAGCATCAGTGCTACAGATGGGGTGGCAATACGCTAGACGGGGGGAGGGGGAAAGCTGTTTCATACCTTGTGTTACAGTTTGGAGTCATTTGTGTCTTGAGGACACCAACCTGGCTGATTCTGCCTGATGTGAAATGACATGTATGTGGATAAAATTAGACTTGGTAAAGTTACTACAGATAGCAGGGACTAATTCTGTGCATGTGCAGAGTAGCCGAAGAAGGAGTTACTCTTAAGCATTCAGTTATCTTGATTAACAATCACTTAACTTTCAATGTAATAAAAGCATTCTTGAGCTATAAACTCACAGTCCTTACCAGTCCAGGTGTTGTATTTCTGCTAATAGCACAATTCATATACCTGGGCATCACATTACTCGACACAGGATTATAACCTTGACCTGCTTTTAAAGATACACATCAACCTTACCTTAACTGAAACACTGCGTCTGCAGATGTTTGTATCAGTCAAAGTACAAAAGGAACATGAGGTAAATAGAACTGTCAGTTTCAAAAATGCATTTTAATAAACTTTCCACTCCCCTTAATGCATTAGATACTTAAATGGAAATATACTTACTGCTCTTTTTCTGGAACAACCTGTAATCCAAGGCACAGTAAGGTTTCCTGAAATCTGTAGAGGGAGGGAGGAAACAGAACAGAAAACAACAGCAGCTTAGCTTGCTATGACAGCTAATACTGAGCAGCTTTCACAATGTTGTGCTTTCAAGTCTGTTAGGAATGTCTTTAAGACAGGTTAAGATTTAAAAGCAAAACAAAGTCAAACTTAGCCTTACTGTTGTAAGGCTAAAACCAAAACACTGTTTCTTTCGGAGAAGGTAAAATAACACGAGGGCAACTTCTGTACTTTTGCCATCTCAAAACTTGTATTTCAGAACAAAAGTTTTCACTTTCAATCTGTCACAAGCCCCGTAAGATTAAGCAGACTGGACTTAGACAAGGGCCAATGTCTGACAGAACTGCTGACACACATTCTTCAATTACATCAGTCAAACATGCAGAAAAAATTAGCACCTGTTTGTGACTGAGCTGGTCAATGTCAGATGTTAAGGACTTGCATATTACCAGAAAATCTAGGGACATCGGATTGCAGAAGGAAGGGGAGGTATGAAGGCAAAGGTTTGCTGCCTCAATTCCCATTGCTTTCCCATCATTCCCAGTGACCAGACTTTACCAAATAATATCTTGGACTGTTTTCCCTGGCAATCTGAAAGGAGTCACAGCCTGGAATATTTTAGGCTTCTTTAGGATTCATGTTCTGCTGCAGACAAGCAATGCTTGAGACATTAAACATAGCTCTTGAGAGATTAATGAATCTCAAGTCACTACATACACTATATATGTGAGGAAGAAGAATCTACTCACTTCTGCTGACTGTATCAAACTACACTAATAGTTTTTGTATTTGCAAGTGCTCTAATAATGAATCTTGCAGCATGAGCATAACCAAATATAGAATACCTGGTACAGCCTGTCTGGTGTACAAGCACAGAAGATACTTTTATTCTTCAAGCTTTCAGCTAGAAGCACTTGGAGGTTACCTAAGGTCAGACAATTTGTCATTACAGCACAAGGCCAGTTGAGGGGGGCTAGAAATGAACACCCTTCCTCCTAAGGGCAAGCCCACGTCAGCTTTTGTGTCTCAAATATTCATTTCCTAGCTGCACACATACATTTGAGAAACTATAGAATGACAATTCTGTATCTCACCACAACTTCAGACCACAGAACCCCTGTAAATGCCTCCTCAGTATCCACTCAGATGGCTTCTCCTCAGAAATTTGAAGTGGGGCTACAGAAAAAAAAGTGCTTTCCTATGTGAATATAGCAATCAGTCTGTCAGAGCATTAACGGCTACTTGGAAGACAAATGTGCACAAGCTCTGTCAGGTATGATGGCAAATACAGGCGAGTTTATCTCAGTGTAACTACTTGAAAGACAACATGCATCCTCTTGTCTTCAGAAACCTCTAGGGATATAAACAAATCACTTTGACACATTAAAAATAAAAAAGAAAAATGGATTCCCATTTCCTTAAATAAAGCAAACTTGCAGCTCATTCATACAAAGCGGCATCCTTGAAGTGAATCTTAAATAGATATATATGTATTATATACATATCTATCCAGATGTACTGTCTGCAAGGCCTCGGATTTTCCCTTGAAGAAGACAGGGCTAAATTAGGTAAGTCTGCTTCAGTGTGTGTAACAAAGTAATTAAAAATACACATACTTTCCACAGTATTTTTGTCCTTTGGGGTTGGGGGAAGGAAACCAAGACTAAATCACGATTCAGCCTTGAGGCCCAGCAAGAATAGCCTCTGTAATTCAACTCGCTTAAAGCCAAACTAAGAAAAGTAGGTTGAACAATTTGTTTACTGAAACTGCTCAGGCATTAAAATTGATCACTTAATTAAATTTATTCTTAAGTTACAGTAACATGAATTTGATTAATGGAACCAGTAAGGAAGCTATAACTAATTGCTAATTAGATACTCCACCAATGTACGACAGTAATTACTTCATCAAAACACAAATCACACAGTTCTGACGTTAAAGAAGCATCTGCTTGGATGTTTAACTACTCCAATAATCATGTAGCTCAGGTTTAATCTATTTTTAAATTTAGGAAAATTTCCCTAAGTTGAAGGATTTTAATTCCTACACTGATGGATAAATCAGCTAAACACAGGCAATAAAATGAACAGAAAGTGACTCCATACAGAAGAAGTGCCATCCTGCGTAAGTCTAAAAGAATTCAGACAGCACCTCTTATAAAATCTACATCTCCTGAAGCTTAATATATAAATATTATTAAGCTATAAGGGGAGTTGCTACATGAAATAGAAGTCATACTGGACTTAATTTTAAGGGGAGGATTTAGAGAATGGAGTTCAACTGTTCCAGAACTGATGATTTCAACAGAACATGTTAATGGCCTAGCAGGGTATACTATTTGTTACACAGGACCTTGAAGGCAGTAGGTGAAATTTTCTTGCCAAGGTAATAAATGAGTGTTGGAAGCCTCACTGTCATACATTGTCGTGGTTTAAGCTGAACCCAGGACATACACTAACACATCTTACAATACAGAACTTACTTTTGCATTGTTCTGGAACATGCTAGAAACTTCTCAGTGACCTGGAGAAATCGGGACCATTGTTCCTCAAGGTATTATGGCATCAGGCCAGGCTGCAGGACAATATTTCTCTCTGCAGCTTCCACAGAGCCATGATACCACATGCCTTCCCTTATAAATTCTCTAACAGTGTCATCTTAGAGGTTCACAGCATGCATGCTTATAGCAGCAAGTGAATTAATACCAACCTGCCCAGTTTTTCCAATGCAAAGTCTAGGGTGCTTGCCCAAATCCAAAGAACAGGGTCTCAGAGACAGGCATGGAAGTCAAAGGGGCTATCAATGAATTCCCCACTTAAAAAACCCCTCCAGGTACATTATTATAACAGGAAGAAAAAAAAAATAACCCCAAATGGAGTTACAGGTATCTCCTTGTTCTGATCCATATCACATCCCATGGACAGATATAAAATGTCACCTACCATAAATGGTGTTTCATGAACTAGCTGTTTAAAAAGACTTTTGTCCCTACCCAAAAGAAAATCCCAAATCAAAATTATTTCAAATTGCATTAAAACATTAAAAAAAATTAGTAAGAAATAAATCTCATTAATGCCTTTTCTAGAGTGAAACAAGACAAGACAGCTGGAGGTATCAACGATATGTTTCACTTCATGAAGCTTAAGAAAACTTCATTAACTGTTGTATGCACTTTTGCCGCTTTACCAGCCCTTTATTGCACAGATATGCACATTTACAGCTTTTCTTCTATGCAACTGGGACATCAAAAGTAAACAGCATTTAATGCATTTTATAACTCAAGTAAGAACAGTAATAGCAAATACTGACAGACTGGATGAAGGAAGAAACAGTAAGAAGAGCTTGTCAATTGCAGATGTCCCATCTACTACACAGACTGCTCCAGAATAAATATGCTCATCGAACCTCAGGTTTATCAGGAAAAGCAACAATTCTGGTGAGAAGTGGCACTTACGTGAACTCAAAAGCTTTGTTTCAAATCCTCACAAGACAGGAACAAGTCAGAAAAAAAGAAAACAACCAAACAAAACAAAACAAACAACAAAAAAAAACAAACCCAAACCACTTCAAAGTATTGTTCCCTATGCTAGGGAGCAATGCAGAAGAAAAGATGGTATGTTGTTTACATGGTTCACTTTCAGGTAGATTAAAAAGGTAGTAACAGGCAAATGCACAAAGGCAACACAGGCAGAATCACATCCTGTCAGTCTTGAGACTTTTACCTCAGGGTTTCTAGACTATATCATGGCAGATGGCATAAAAATCCATGGGGAAAAAAAAAAATCAACAAAAAAATCAATTTGGCTGTTTCCTGCCCAATTATCTTTCCTGTAGTTATTACAAAAATTAAAAATATGTGTGTCAGTGTCCTACCTTCTGAACATCTTTTAGTTCTTCACTTATCTGCATTTAATTTTCCCCTCTCAGTATCACTGCAGGGACTCTATCACAGGATAAGGAAATAATAAGATTGAATGTAAAACCGATATTTGAATTAGATGCTGTGGGAGAGGAAAAATATTTGCTCACTTAGTGTCTCTCATCATCTCAACGATCTCGCACGAGATCCTAATCCCTAACAGAAAATAGGTCCAAGAGATTGGCAACTACACAGGGGGTTTGGGCAGTGCTGAGGGAAGAGCTAATCCAAGCTGACATTAATAAGGACAAACAACTGCACAACAGACAGATGATAGCATGATCCTATGTTCTGCCCTGTGCCATGTGCAAAGTCCGTCTGCAGAGGAACAACCAAGGGTATGACTGTGACATGTGCTGGCAAGCCAAGTCAGGACAGTGCACACTTGAGCCTGCATCAGTTGTAGGCATGACCCTCTTGTAACCAAAGTTTACCTATCAAACCTATGAAGCCCACACTGCAGTTCAATACACAGCTGTACACTGCAGTGACGGGCTTAGCAATACAGATGAGTGCTACCATACTGCAGTGCTACCTGCACGTCTGCTTATGAAGAGATGATCTCTAACCGAGAGATGTAAATTGAGCACAGCCTGCAGAAAGGTGAACCTAACACTTACTAGCTACCAACTTTCAAACAGTACTTATCTACAGACTTGTCTTCAAGGTTTGAAGACAGATAAATGGATGGATTACCTGATAATTATTTTGGTTTTGTGACAGCCTCAGTTGACTTGAAGTTGTAAAATGAGGAGAAAAGGTACTTCTTGATGGATTAGCACTGCTATATAATGTACTGGAAGTTGTATGTAATGAGGTCCGTGCAGGCAAGTGATAGTCTCTGTTATGATACAGAATATTGTCAGGCACGTCCCTGGCATTCACCATCTGTGAACTACAGCTCACGTTTCTTCCTGGCCCAGACAAGGCTGCACTTTGGTTCTCTACTCGAACAGAACTGCTACTTTCACAGTATCTTGAATAGCTTTGTATTTGTGCTCCCATGGACGCTAGCTCCTCTTCTCTAGCATATTCATCATCCACGTCTCCAGTTTCCATCGCGATGGACAGACAGGTGCCTTCCACTGAGCAATGCTTCTGCGCTGTGCTTCCTCCCACCATTCTCTGAGGTTGATCTGTAACTGCCAGAGAAAACACTTCACGGATTTCCAGGTTTTGTGTGCTACAGGAAGGGTCCCTGGCATTAGCCCTGTGTCCTGGGGGCACATGCGACGTGAGAGCTGCATGGTCTGGCTTTTGCAACCGCTGACATCCCATGGGTTCAGCCTTACAGGGCCTGTGGCATATCATCGGCTTCTGAGGTAACACCAACTCTGCGGTCTGGACTGATGAACCACCATAGCTTTTTTTAGTGTGACTATAGATGGAGTTCGCAGAATTCAGTACACTTGTTTGCCTAGATAAAATAATAGTCTTTTCCCCTACTAATAGGGAAGCATTTTTACAATGTGGTACTTGTCGTCCTATGGGGATGTGCTGCTGCTGAAACTCGGTATCGCTTTTTCCTGGTAGCCGTGGAATAGAGGTTTTATGTATTTCTGCCACTGAAGCATTTGTCTGTTTGGTGGGTCCTTGCCTACCAGAAGAACTAGCAGGACTGTATATACCAGTAACTATTACATCGTTATTAGAAGAGGTCCAAGAAGTCTGCTGACTTTGGGATCGACCAATATTTACCACATTTCTAACTGCTGCTTCTGGAGGTACTGAGGGAGTAGTAGGGACAGTCCCTGGGGGAGTGCCTCCAGATTCTACAGCACTCTTGCTGCTCATCTTCCTTCGTTTATTGCCAACCCACGTCTGCAAACAACAATGACAACAAACACAAAACAAAGCATTAAATAAGCAGAAAAATAACGCAATTCCATTTTTAAGCAGATCTGATGAAATGTTAAATGTTCCAGTTGAGGCCTAAGTTTACAAAAATGCAAATAATTTACCCACTATGCAGCATCTGAACAATACAGGGTGGAAATCCATGCCTCTCATGGTTGGAATTAATATACTAACACATGAGAACCCCACTTTCAATTCAAAAGCCCCAGTTACTCAAAAATCCTGAGACTGGTTTTGCTTCCTGTCCCAGAGTTACCCTTAAGATTTCTTTCACTGATCAAGCTGTGACTAATCCCTCCAAATTTAAGCTTTTAATATTTAGCACCCTGAGATGCAGAACCATCACTGAGGTATGCAGCTAACCTTTTGTACCCAAATAACTGAGATATCACCTTCAAAACTGCCTTAAACAGAAACTGCCAATTCTTGAATTCAAATGAGAGAAAGAAAAAGAACTCTTTTAGACAACTACAAAACAATTTTGTGAGTATTGAGACCCACAGATTAATTTCTCCTCTGCCAGCTGCATAAATCAAGATCTGATGTCAAAACCTGCTTTTGAAAGACACAAGCAGACAAGATTAGGACTATCAGGATTAGATTCTGACAGAAGTTTGCTATTATGGACATCTCAGAAAGTGACAATAACAGTTATATTGGGCTTATGTAAAAGACAGCCTAGGAAAAAAATCATCGAGAAATGCAGGTACTGTGGCAGTCGTGCACAGGTTGAAGTGTACTGCTGTTTTAAACACACAGGAAAAAACCTGTCCTGCAAGTAACACATTAAGATAGAGCTAAAAGAGCTGAAGGGAAAATACTAACTTCAGTATTTCAAGATAAAGAGAGTTAAGCTGGTGGAAGCATCAGCTCTAACTCTGGAAGCATAAGCACCACTTAACTATCCCTGCCAATATTCATGATCAGAGAGACAAAACCTGCTCAAATTCTTTCCATCTGTCTGTACTGAATGTGAGGGAGCAGGATACAAGAGCCAAAGAACAAGAAATAAGCTTTCACATCTGCTTATGCTGGTTATGAAAAGGATCATATAAGCATATAGATAATAGTGAAAGTTTCTGCACCACACTGGGTATCATCTACCACACACCTACCACCAAACCAAAGCAAGATCTCAACATTCAGCAACCCAAACCAGTTGGTTTAACTAGTAAACTCCCTCATCTCATACCAAGAAAACTTACTGAGTACCTATCTTGGGTTTCCATCTCATCACATGAAAGGAGGAAAGGTTTTTTCATATACTGATACCTGCTAAGGAAGTTAAACAGATTTTTCTATGGAAAAATACACATCCCTGCCCTACAGAAGTATGTTGAAGTCTTCATTCCATTCCACTTATGTTTGTTGTAAAATTTTACGACGTGCCTAATTTGAGGCATGATTCATTGCGTGCAGGAACATCTCGGTTACTAATGATCAAATTTTTCTTCTCAAAAGCAAGTTTAAATACAGAAGTTACAGTCATAGATGTTAAGTTCCTTGCTTTCATTGAATAAAACAAATCTAGAAGATCAAATTTTGTTGTCATAATTTCTGCTCAGTCAGTAAATCTTCAAGATAGAAATTATAGACACCACAAATTTTGGACCAGGAGAGAAATTTCATCCCTAACTTTTCCAACTGTATAGAACTAAAATCTAAAGGTTTTCCTCACACTTTTCCTGAAAAGAAATACATTCAAAGAAATGCAAGTAACTTACTAGCACTGCTGTTCACTTGGGATTAGAGTTTCATGAGACAGCACAAATCAGATTTGCCACTTGCTCAGAGTCCCGCTCTCCTGACCATGTCCCCAGCTTCATACTCCCACTATTTACCCAAAAGCACCCACCTGAAGGATCAGTGAAACTCCCCCAAAAGCCATAAAACTGAATTGATAAAAAGAAAAAAAATAAATGAAGAAATCAACAAAAGTTTTGGTGAGGTTAGCTAAATGCTGGGTTACTCTGAATAAAGGCAAGAGATGATCAGTACAAGATGACAGACAAGAGAGAAAGATTTGCACAGCTGAGAGAAAAGAGTTCAAAACCTCCCATTTTTAGCACTGTGAGACATAAGCACTGAGAATAATTAGCAAAACCTTAGACTGAAAGGGAAGCTCCATGTTGTTACTAACTTGATGGTCATGGTATCAATTTGGGATGTGACAGAGGAGACATTAAGTACAAAATACCCTAGTAAAACGGACACAAATCCATCTCTCCAAACTGTACGTTTTGGGAGCACTTTCCCTGACACTGGAAGCATTACTAAAATTTTAACTATTATTTAGGAGGAGAAAATTACATTCCCAGTTTGAATCAGGCAGAGCTGGAACTTCAGACTGTCCCACATTCCAGACACACACGCCACAGGGACTGTCAGTGGTGTCTGGCCTTTACCTTTGACCAGGAAGTCCATCCTAAGTCTGAAAATAAAGTGTCCTCAGGAAATCTTTCAAGAGGTGTAAAAGAACAACGAAGCTGTAACTCTTCTGGTATCTGTTGTGATACTATGGGGAGAATCCCACATCACCTCCCTGATCACTGCTCCCAGCGCTCCCTAACAGTGTGAAAATCAGACTTGGAAAGCTTCTGCACTTTATCAAGTCATATTGCTCACATTTTGCATAAAGACAAAAAACAAACAGCAGAAGTATGCTAATACTAATGAACAACACCAGGACATTCAAACCTGACAGCTAGAATAGATGCTTATTGAATTTGAAGAGAGACAGGCTTTTTTTCCCCGGGAGTAACTTTACCACATTCCCTAATTTTGAAAGGGAGAACGTATTTTTAGGTATTGCAGTAATAAAATCTGTAGAGGTTTACAGCAATTCATACATCATTCTTTTTTCCAACCCAGCTCAAGATTGGAAAGACTGGATGTTGTTCTATCAGACAAAGGCTATAGAAATCCTGAGTCAGGGAAAGAACATATTCACAGAGTAATGACATTTGAATTACAGCAGCTACATTTAGGGAATTCTTGTTCCTATTATATCTGCAAATGCCAGCTGCAACCCAAGTATCATTTTGCTCGACATTGAGCAAAGAAGTATTAACCTCTGTCCAAGAGTTTTATAGAGAAAAAAGGGGGATGAGGAGAGGCAGAAAGGAGGGGTGTAAAGAAGAGAAAGGCGAGATCACGCAAAAATATGATAAATGAAGGACAAATGCTGGGTCTGTTTCCACTGCACTGTAGGACGAAAGTTTAAGTATTACAAGTAAGAGCTCTGTAAGGGAATAAAACTAAAGGAAGGTCATGATACAGTATTGCACTAAGGAAAAAAGGGAAATGGAAGTCGGAAGATGGAAAGTGAATGAGGACTGCAAGCAGAGGAGAGACTGGCTGCCTCCTCTGTGCCCTTTAATCAGCATAAAATTAGAAAAACAGGCCCCGACTGCATCATCAGCACCCAGATTCCTGTTACAACTCTTTGTCTGTTTCAGGGAGTCTGAATTTCTGGCTGACTTTCAGAACTTCCCACTACTTAGAGCTGAGAAAGTAAGTTTTAATATTTCCAGAGCATTTTGAGGGAGGGGAACCCAGGCAAGAATTAGGGAGCAGGAAGAGTTGTTATTGTCAATATACCACTGGTACACCACTTAAAGTAAAAATAGAGTGGTCTTACTCCTTCCTCTTCAGTGTCCAGTGTTGCAGCCACGCCTGGTAGCTCAACTACTGTTATTTTTTCCACTAATGCTTCATGATTTCTATTTCTGCTCTGAGACAACAGCCATTTTGTTGTCTAGTGTTTCACAAAGGGATTATTATTTCCCTTCCCGTGGAATTCATAGACTTTGGAAGAGCTCCTGTTAGAACTAGCGACATTCTTCTTTTATAAGATAAGAATGCACTCACTGTAAATAAGCACGAGGGACCACAATATTTATGATTGTGACATGAAATACAAGTGTGACAGAGTGCGTCAAAAGAAATACTTCCACAATTATTCCTCCAAATACATTAGGTTATATAAATTTGTTTAACTTAATAGTTCCTTAACAACAGGACTTTGATACAATACATTGCACAAGGTTTCTATGGAGTAAACTAATTTGCAATTTAACAAATAATAATAAAAAGCCCGAAAACACAAACCAAAACACCATCAACAAAAGACAAACAAACCAACCAACCAAAAACCACTCCTTGTGCAGTCCAGGCCCCTGCTAAATACAGCAATCACGTGAAGACATTTCAGCAAAAACAAACTATGAACAGGCTCACCGGATAAAAAAGAACATGTCACACACACATACTGAAGTCTGATTTAAGACAAGTATGAAGTTAGAGACTCCAGCCCTCTACAGGTATTTTATGTAAAGAAATGAATGTGTATAACTTTAACATACAAATTTGGAAGGCCTCAGTACTTACCCTGACTACACTGAAGTCCAGTTTAGTTTCTTGTGCACACTGTAATATGAGCTGAAAGCAATTTTTACTTTGATTTGTCATTCCATTTTCATAATAACGCTGCAATATCCTTTGTTGCTCTACAGTAAATACAGAACGCAGATTCATCTAAAAATAAAAGAAGATACTCTGAAAGTTGGAATAAAAACTGTAATACTTGCAGAATGTACAGGCTGTCATTTATGCTTGTTGTGATAACACTAAGTGTTGACATGTTTTCTTTACAGAGTCCTTTCCCAACACTTTTACTTACTTTCCAAAAACCCCCTGTTACAGTCAGCATTAGTGATTCCTTTGTGATAGACTCAAGTTGAATAGATGAACTACATGTTTGGAACAACACTGACAGCCTTTCATAAATAAATAACTAGTACATTGGGTTGCTAAGTCCAAGAGCCTCTAGTTTCAAAGAAAAAGTTTCTTTCTTAAGAAAAAATAAAGGATAAAGGCATTAGGCAGACAGAGTAACATCAGCAGCTCCAACAATATTGTAAGGTCTGTTTCCCTCCTCCTGCCAAAAAAAATCTGAGATAAAATAAAGGTGACTGTTTGGCACAATTAGAGTTTCTGTTGTCTCCAACTTCAGCAAATCCTACACTCCGTTCTGGCTGGTCATGCTACTCCTTCTGCTGTGTTAGCACCAGCACTTCCCAGCTGCAGTCACAAAGATCAAGGAGCAAAACTGAAGACAAACTGGAGGGAAAAAACCCAAAGAGAAGGTCTTTAAGCAGTTCTGGTCCAGCCTACTGCAATGCTAATGCTCCAATATTAACACTAAGGTGGGACCACCCAAATCACAGCCTGAGGTTAGAAAGGTTAAAGCTTTAGAAAGGTTTCAAACTGTGAAACTGTACCCTGAGGCTGTACTACTTGAGAACACGTAAGGGTTGTTTTACAGAGGTAAGAGGCTGACCCTTTGCTGAATGTTTCAGCATGCTCAACCAGAATGAGGAGACCTTCGCTCCTCCCAGGCTAACAGCAACTCTCCAGGTTCTGTTTACAGCCTGTTGAGCCAGCTCAGCACCGAGTCCCACCATGAGAGAGCGTTGCTGTGTGGGGACAGGGTCACAGCAGTGGCAGGAGGTGTCCAGGGACAAGACAGCCTCGTCAGCAAGGGTTTGATGAACAAGTTAAACCAATATAGCTTTTTTATACGTGAAAATTCATGCCCTACCTTAGAAAAGGCAAACAGCTGAATATTGCCAAGTAGAGAACAGGTTCCCTAGCACAGGCTCTTGTTATATGGTCTATACAGGCAAAGAATATAATCTTCTGGTTACATGTAAGAAAAGAACCCCATCACCATCGGATTTCCATACCAAGGACTTTATTTTATCCCAAGCGGGAGGCTGCCAGCTAAGACACCACTAGCACTCACCAGGAACAACCTGCATCTGACCTCATGCCTCAGAAAGTCACCATCCACAAGTTATTTTTAACACTTTTAGTATATGTATCCAAATAATGCAAAACAAACTAAAGAACAAGAAAACATTCCATCACCTTATAGGAAAATAAAGGGGATGAGAGAATCCTTTGTAGCTACCAAGCTTTTAGTTACCAGTTTTGGAAATTCCAGATGGAAAGGAGGAAAGTAGCAATGTATTTAATCTTTGCACAAGAACTCCTTTTAATTTAGAGCAAATAAAATTATTACGGGCTCAAAAGCTCAACTCCTTTCACATCATTAATCAAGATGCTTATACTACATAATGGTAATGGATATTAGAATTTGACAGGCCTTTAAAAAGAAAAAGATTAATATCTAGAATTTGGAGTAAAATGCTTATAGGCCAGAACTTTGATCCTGCAGTTTAGTTTCCTTTATATCAAGAGACCACAGAAAAATCACTAAGTACCCATTTGTAAAAATTACATTTTCTTTTCAATAACACTTAAAACAGAAGATGATTTCTCAAACATATTTTTACCTCTGTTCCCAATTCTTGTTTACCCTCTCATTCTTGTGCATTATTAAACGCAGAACCACCACCTGCATCACAAGTCAGGCTTTGCCTGAGTTATGCCTCCACCGGCATGTGTATTCAGCCACAGCTGGTCAAAGGAGCCTCTTGCTCTGAATACTCTGCTGTTCACATAAATTTATGGCAAGCAACAGAAGAGACAGTTGTAAGCCCATTAAGAAATCAATAAAGTTCATCAAAATCTATATAAAGTTAAGAATTGTCTTCAGATCTCCCCTGTGGATACACAGGATGATGCAGCCACCAACTGATTTATAGCACTTTTAAAGAATACACAAGAGTTAATTTTGTGATTCCTTTTCCTCCTGCACGACTGGCAGGTCCCAGCTTAGACTTCTGTGTCTGCTATTCTTTCAGTATGAGAGGTCCTGGTTTACTTAGTTGAGATCAGTTCCCACAAACAACCTCATCACAAATAGTTATGAACCTTGTATCTTTCCATATCCAAATGAAGCCTGTCATCAAATAGCCAGCATCTCTATACATAGGCTCATCAAAAAGCAGCATGCTCTCCACAGAGTTCATCAACTGCAATGAAGACTCCTCCAACTACCAGACAGACTTCTAGAACCAGACCTCATGACCTGCAAATGAAGATACGTGTCAGGTCCTTGACATGTTTTTTAATTATGTGGATTCCCATATCCAAAGTCACTTCTGTGTTAAAATACTTTCACTGTTGTATTTGACATTTGTAGTTTAGGCAAGGACAGGGTGGAGCATTGGGTGAAATCTCCTGATGTTCAGAGAACCCTATATGCATTGCATGACAGACTTCATCCAGCTCAGCTCTAGAGAGGTCATGGTCTGGCTTAATAAACAACTCATCTTTGCAGTTTATTTTCATCACTTGTAAACTACACCTGCCAACCAAAATACTGGTAAGTTTCCTTAGTGACTTCTGCCTTGAACGCAGTCACGTACAGCTCAAAGGGTCTGTGCAGAGGCCGTCAGAAACTGATTTAAACAGATTGCAGGACTCTACAACACACAGTCATAAAAGCTGTTTACACTCCAACATCTAAACTTTCAAATAAGCAAGTGAGAATTTATTAATGCTTGTTGTGTTTTAAATATACTGAATCTAAGGCAATAGACAGTTCTGTACCATTTCCCACTGCCCCACCTTTCCATACATATTTAGCAAAGCTACAGAAAGGACATTAAAATATTGTTAAATATCATTTACTACCTGCTGTGTAAATCAGTCTCATGCATTCTGCTCTGCCAATTCATGCAACCTTTTTTAGAAAAAAGAAAACAACCCTGCCTTTTATCAGAAGCAACAGAAATTAAGGGGTAAATTGCAGAATAAACCAGAGCA
>NW_009939494.1:0-3457 GCF_000696875.1 Nestor notabilis | reverse complement strand
GTTCAGCGGGGCCATAGAGGCAGCTGCATCTGCCTAACAGGAAAGCTGGTTCAAATTCCACTTGAAATATTAAACTATCCAAACCATAGGGTTCATAGGTACACTACAACAAGCCATTCTACTACATCCCATAATACTTTGAACTACACTACAGTTGCTTGGTATAACATGTTAATAAAACAAGTAGACCTTAAGCTCCAGACAGCACAGAAGCTATAAGATAACCTCAACATAGAGCACTAATAGGGAGTAAAGCCCCAACAAAACTACCCCTCCGTAAGGAATCAGCAGGGTGGGTTTTGCTATCCAGGTTGCAGACATGACACAACCTCCCAAGACATGTGCTCTGGTCAGAGCCAGGCAAGTAAAAACAACTTCTCAGGAAGATCTTCAATCACACACAACAAGAGAAAGGAAATTCAGAATCACGGTGTCTTTGATTCTTTAACTTCCCTCATGATAATTTACAACTAGGCATAAATGATCACAAGATTAATATCAGCAGTACTATCTCCAAGCATTCAATCTCAGTATCACAGGACAAAACACTAACTGGCATTCTGATTTCACTCTAGTGTGTAGGACATCTGGCAGGATTCCTTCTCTTGCAAGTTAAAAGCTCACTGGTAGCATGTCATCTGTAAAGTCCAGATGGAAATCAGTTTGCTATCAGCAGTTCTTAAGTGCTTATTTAGAATCCCTGAAATAGCACCCTGTGTTGAATAAACCAATTACCGAATGCTTGGAAGCTCCATTAGAAAGCCACAAAGTCCAAAGCCATCACATTAATCCACAAAGTGCTGCCTCTGCATATCCCATCTTCACAGGCAACAAGTTTTGCACACTATTATTTGCTCAGTACTATTCAAAACAATCTCAGTACCTTCAAAGGAAATGCACTCCTTTTCCCAACTTCTTCACCTACAAAGCACTCTCGTTTCTTCAGGATTTCTCACCTTTGTTTTAAACCTCAGACTCCAAGTTAGAAAACCACATGGATTTTTATCATAGTTTCATTTTGAGCTTGACTTGTCAAGCTTAGAAAACAGGGATTTGAGCTTTTGGGAGTCCAGGTGTCCAGTTGGTTGGCAAGACTTTGGCACTGAAAAGATTTTGTTACAGAACTCTGTGAAATTAAGTAAAATTCAGGCAAACCATCATCCAAACTGAAATTCCATGAACATAAATTATATTTTCACTTCAATAAAAGATAGAGGGAGCAAATCAGTATTTAAGGATTCAACATCTGCCTGCTCTGCTAATAAAATAAGGTAGCCTTGGCCAAGCACGTTGCTGTCTGTGTGACAGCACAGAGAATAATCTAAGACAAAAGAAAAAGCAGGTTTCCTTCACCCCTGCTGTGTGTCCCAGGCCAACTACCATTCAACTTTCCACTTGGGTGGCCTCTCACTCCTAAACCTTCTGTAAACCCATCAATACAAAGGTATTGTTCTTCATTCCCTTTCAAAACCCAATACTTCTGCAGGCTTTTTTAGCTGCTTGAGCAACTTTTTCTACAGCATCCACTTTCCTTCCCCTTCTGTGGCAAGGGCCAGCACAAGCGGAGAGGGAAGAACACGGAAGAACTAAAGTGGGTTTTGCTTCTGAAGTAGGAATGCAACAGGTAATTAATGTAACAAACATCCCACACTTTTTGCTGCAAATGCCTCGTCCTTCCACTCTAGTTACTTTATTCAACATCCAAAATGAAGAATCTCTCCAGGAAGACATGGTGAAGCCCAGAGATGTATTTTTAGAAACTAAGGAAAACAAGCTGGTGTCAAGGAGTGCCACAGAAGAACAAACAACAAGGAAACTGGAGTAATCCCATATCAATGATCCCCTAGTTATTAAAAAAATAATTCAATAGTTTCTTAGCTGTTCTGCAATGACTATTTGAAAGATCTGGAGGCAAAGAAAAAAAAAAGCAGCAGCTTAAGAAGGGAAAAAACTTCTGTTGTCTAAAGTCTGCCTGAAATGTAGAGCATGGAGCCTTAAGTGTCAAAAAGTCTCTAAATGTTAAGAATGCTGAACCAAGAAAACTTACTTACAAGGTAAGTGTTTATAGACTACTACGTTAATAGTAATTAGTTTGAAAAACAGGAAAAAAACCTTAATGATACTCCTCTAATTTCAGACAATAACAGAAACTAGTCTTGGAAGCGAAATTAACATCAATAAACAAACTAATTCACTCAGAACACAACCCACCACAAAGTAACTAAGTATAAAAATCTTTATGGTATAAAACACTAAAACCATCAGGGATTAACACACAGCGATAAAAAGGAACAAGCAGTTTCTGGGAGTGTTTTGTTGTTTGGCTGGTTTTTTGAACTCAGGACTAAATAAGTATCTGCCTGGAAAAAAGTCATCTTATAAAAGCTTGTAAACCTATCACTGTTTGAAGTTGTCCATTCGTAACAGGTACATCAAGAAAACCAGCACACACCTCAGTTTATTTCCTTTTTTCTCTCCTCCAGCAGTACAAAATAACAAGACTTGGTGCCAATACAAAGCTGAGACAAAACTGTGACTATAAAAAGAAAGCTACTATATACATAAATAAGACTGCAGTTGTGATATTATTTACTACAACTTTAGAAACCCAAATTGTACCAGCAAGAACCCAATCCACTTCCCACGTCTGCCTAAAGCTCACAATTTGCTGCACACCCCAAATGGGAAGGAACCAACCAACCAACCCGCTAACTAATGCGGCAGTACTAGACCTACATCAAGCAACAATATTTAATAATCTCAATCTGTAGGTTACTGCCCTCAGTAATTTAGGAACATAGTAACTCATGACCACAGCTCTGCAGGTTTTTGCATCCCATCCCACTTTATTCATGCAAACGGGACTTCTGACTTCAATTGCAGTAGTCACGTTTTAAATTAAGCATACACACCAGAGTTCGTAAGACCTGTGTCAGAAAAAAACCAAAAAGGAATACTAAAATACAGTTTTACCCTGAGGATGTGAGGGCTGCTTCAGAACTCCAGAGGGTACAGAACTACTCTGGTTGGTTTCACATGCTCTTACCTATACTACCAGAAGCCCTAGGTTAACAGAACACAGGGAAAAAGGGGCCACTTATTCCCCAGTGGCGCAAACGAACACTTCCAAGGGTGAGCCCTCACCATCACCCTCTGAACACCACAGGCTGCGTGGCCAGTGCACTTCTTCCTCCTCATTCCCTTCCAGACACTCGAGGGCTAAGATCTACCAGTAGAAAGACACCCTGTCTAACTGCCACCATGACTGGTTGTGCTTGGCACCAAAACAGGGCCTCCGAGAGGCCGAAATCCCGGAGGGAAGCAAGGCTTGAGCTCTCCCCTGACAACCCCTGCTGCTGGCCGCCTCCTGCCCCGCTCACGCCTGGGTACACCGCAAAGGCCTCGCACCACGAGGCAACAGCAAGCTTCCTTCTTACCCCTGCCCAACCGTCCCCCC
>NW_009939493.1:38051-49776 GCF_000696875.1 Nestor notabilis | reverse complement strand
CATGCTACCAGCCTCAGATGCTGGAAAAGCAGAAGTCCGAAACTGCAGGGCAAAATCCTTCCCTGGGAGTACCCTTTCCCACCCAGGGAAGCACCAGGACCCCAGGTGGGAAGAACCCAGTAACAGGGAGCTGATCCCACCCCACCACCTCCTTAGGGAAACGCAAATAGCAGGAGATCAGGTCAATACAAGATGACATGAGCTGCAGTGAGTGGCCAAAGCCTGGTGGAGCTGGGCCTGGGAACTGCCCATGGAAAGCAAAGCTCCTGATTTTCTGAGTCTTCGAGCTGACCTTCCAATAGCAAAACCATCAAAGCAGGAGGTGCATTCCTGAGGTCTGACCCAGCACGGCAAAGTCAAGGAAAGGTTCCCACTGAACTCAACAGACACTGGACCGTGGCCACAACACTTACATAGAGCCAAGATTTATGTGTTATTTTTCCCCCCATGGTTTTATCCAAGGCTTCATCCTGCCTGGGCTCTGTCTCATCCTGCAACAAGGAAGTCAAATTTATCCTACAGGGTCATTTTAACACAATAGATAACCAAATATATACAGCTAGGAACATTACTGTGTATGTATATATATATAAAAACACATATATATACATACAAATAACCTCTTAAATGAGAGGCCAGCATAAAAAACAATCAGAGTAAACACTGTAATAATTCTAATTATGCAACATATTCTGCCTAACATATTTATTTTTAATGGTAGTCGTTTTAATAGCTCTAAGGCCCTGAATTAGCCCAATATGTTCTTAACTACCTTCGCTTTACATACAAATGCTAATGACTTTCCAGAGGGTCCAGCGCCCTGGATGAGCTTGCTGCACACCAGTGTATTCTCCTTAACATGTTTACTTTTAATAAGAGGTTTAATGATGCACTTGGGGCCTAATAACCACGTTTAGTCACAAAGAGAAAAACCAGCTACAAAATACTTTCTCTAAAAACTAGGCTACAGGGGATTGCTGTGCCGTTGCAAAGCCACACTGCCCATCCTTTAATGTGCCTCTACGTGTTTTGGCTCTGCCTGCATCCGGGACGGAGACCCTGGTCACGGGGGAGCATCCCGGTCTTTGGAGGCTGTTTTGGGGTGACCTGGCTGCAGCAGCAGAGCCATTTGGGGTGAGGGATGGCCACCGAATGTGGCCTCGCCTCCTCCCACCAGCAATTCCTGGTGGTTGGATGTGGGGAGACACACAGGGCGGGTTTCAAAGGAAGGTGCTCCTGGGTTTTGGCGGAGGCATCCCGGGGCTTTCACTGACGTTGCCGACAGAGACATGCCAAAGAGGAGAGCGTTTGAACAATCACACCCACCATCAACCAAAAACCCCAACAACAACAGCAAAACCCCAACTCCTACCTGCAGCTTTCCGGCAGCTAGAAATACACCCAAATTAAGAGGCAGCAGGCAGCTGCTCTCTGCTTTCTTGCCCAGATCAACCCATCCTCATGAGCCCACAGCCCCCCTTGTGTCTCTTGGAACTGGGGCTGGAAGCAGGCAGGACTCCCTGGGCACATCCACCCTGGCAGGGAGGTGCTTTTGGTTCCCCAGAAGATGCATTGTAGTGCATCTGGCAGGGCTTCATTCTCCCTGGCCATGTCCAGACCTGTCCAGACCCAGACCTGTGTCCAGACCTGTGAGATCTCATGAGCCAGGGAGACGCTCGGAGCCGTCTCCGTGACCTGCAGGTGTAGGAGCAGCCCAACCCATCCTTTTCCATCCACAGTTTGAAGGGTCACCCCGTGGGGTGCCACTGATGTCCCCCCTGGATGGTTTGTTTGCAGCAACATGTACTGATAAGGCTGGAGCTACCCCAACAGCAACACTTCTCCCTCTGCACTGGAACATCCTTGAGTGTGTATCTTGCACCAAAAAACCTTATAGATGGTCCTAAATATAACTGCAGCAGACCTCGCCTAACTTCAGCTCTGCCTGCATGAAAAACACAAGGCTTGAACCAGCTCTAATTTGTATACCTTCTGCCCCAGGGCCCGAGCGAAAGGGGAGGGTGGAATCCAGTAGCATGTTGTGCATAAAAAGATGATGCCAAAGATAACCTTATTGCTAATAATAACCCTGGAATCCGACCCTGTGAATAGGCCCTATTGAACGTTTGAACACAGGCATTCCTTGGTTAGGTTTTTTCTGCCTACAAATATTTCGCTTGAGTCTTTAAATACTAATCACAGAATTCAGGAGAAGGCTTTTTATCTTCAAAGTGCTGCAGGAAAAAAAAATACATTAATTCATTAATCAAAGATAATTAAAGGGCACAAAATATGCCTTTTTCAAGCGTGGGGAGCCAACCAACGCAGCATGAAGCCATCACGGGGACTCCGAGCATCATTCCCACCGCGAGCGTGATTCCCCCGGAGCGGCGCCCAGGCAGTAGCCTTGCTTGTTCCCAGCAGCTCTGCTCAAGCTGTCTTCCTGACATGTGTTAGGCTGTATGTCTGCCACGCAGGAAATAGGGTTTGAAGCTCACAGCCAGGAGCAAAAGCTGAGATTGAGGCTTTAATGAAGCTGGGATTGAGTGGCTAGGGTGGTTCAGTGAAGCAGTAAATGCAAACACATTATCACCTGAGAACTTGCTCCAATTTCACACCAATTAACTAGGAATGAGAGAGGAGGGCTGGGGCTGGCTGCAGAGATGGTTGATAATCCTGTGAATGGGCAGAAATGGCTCGTAGCAGACGTGCTTGTGCCAAAAGGAGTTTGTTAGATAACACCAGTCCTGGCAATTTTGTCTTGGGAAGAGAGCATGTCATTACTGGAGCTGCTTTTATTAGCAAATATTAAAAACATTTGCAGAAATACAGATGCCCTGGAGGGAAGTAGGGGTGGAAAGTAATAATGCAATAGCTGATTGTTTTATTTCTCTGCCAATGCGTCATATCACAGCAGGAGGGAAGGGGCAAGGGGAGAGGCAGAAGAGGTCTGGGATGTGAGGGACTGCTGGTGCAAAGCCAGCAGCTCATGGTGGGGAATATCCCATCCTCAAAGAGCCCCTTGGGATGCTCAGCTCTGGATTTGGGGTGGGTTTGACAAGTAGCCAAACACCTGCAGATACAGGTCTGAAGTCCACAAGGAGAGCAGAGAGGGTCCCCAAAACTCACTTCAGCAGCAGCACAGGACCCATCCACTGCACCCAGCAGCCAGCTCACCCTCACTGCGTTTTTATGTGGGAGCTATTTCTCTTTTTTCCTGCTGGAATTATTTCCAGGTTAAGAGTTAGGGTGGAAAAGGATCAGCAATTCAGGAGAAGTGCTATTAAATGGGTTTCTATGGCTTAGATACTAAAACAAATCCTATCCCCAGTGTGTTGGGCCCTATATTACCTCTTCATTAACTGCTGGTTTCGATGAAGGTGAGTGACCAGCCTGATCCTGCAAACCACACTAGCCATGAGGCATCCTGCAGGTTGAACTAGAGCAACTTCTTGTACTTAGATGAAATCTTGTCTTCATTTTAAAATGCAGCTGTGATAAAGAAGCTACTACAAATGCAAGGACAAGGAACCCTTGCTGGGTTTCATGATGACACACTGGGCTGTGCTTAAGGAAAACTGGGATTTGGGTTGTTTTTCTCACTTGGACAGGTAGTATTTGAGAGGTGGGCAGTTTCCCATGTCCTGCTGGAGAAGGTGACAGGACAAAGCAGGGAGTGCTCCTTATCCTCTTCAGCACAAAGGCAGATGGATGAGCATCATGCACCACCATTGCTTCTCAACCACTGGGCTGGTCCCATCCATCAAAGGGGTGTGAATGAACTACTCATGAGCAGCAGCACCTTAAACCATGGCAAAGCAACAGCCTGGCTAGCAAAACACAGTGATGCCCTTGGGCATGCAAGTCTATATGGATTGGTTTGGATGCCCTGAGGGGCTTCAGTGGCCTGGCAGTACCCAGGAAGTCGTGTTATCCCTGAGAACCAGCCTATCTTGCTCTCTGGTGGGGAGCTCCAACAAGATAATTGCAAGGAAGTTGCAAAGAGGGGAAAAGCAGTCACTGTGCTCCTCTCACTCAATACTGAATTACTCCAGGCTACAAGAGGGACTGAGACATCTCCCTTTAAAATCAAAGCAAAATGTTTTCTCTGGCAATAGAGGATGGATAGTCAGTGAGGGACCAGGACGAACCACAGTATCCTTCCTATAAAAACCACTAGTATGGTACACCTCACTAACAGCCAAGGAGAGTGCTGGGTTTGGTGCCTCATCTCTGGGCAAGGGGTGCTTTTTGCCCTTCTGTGAGTCTGATTTTGGCAGCCTGCTCACTTCAGGTGTGAATTTCCATCTCAACATGTTTGGGAAGGAGGAAAAAGCTTAAATGAGCAAGAGTCAACATCTACCAACCTGGGTGCTGGGGGATGCTCTCCCAGTGGGACCCCTTGCTCCAGTTGTTCCAGCCAAGGGGAGTGAGGTGCTGCGGTCCTTCCTCCTTGTGGTGAGCACACTGCTCTCCCAAGGAGGAAAAACACCGCTGAGAGGCACATCTCCCATGTGTACCATACACAACAGTGCGCCCAAGCCCCGGTGCAAATCCACAGGGCTCTTCCTGTCCGCTCTCTCCAGCCTGTAATTATCTTAAAGACAACAATTAAAACTATTGAAACGCATGTGATGGGTTTAGGGAGCAGAGCTTGGCTAATCCCCACAGGCATCCTGCAGGAACGGAAGCAAGGAGCTCCCAGGGGCTGGATGCTGGTGCTTTGCAGGGCACGTAAGGACCAGATGCATCTGCAGAGGTCCAAGCCTGGGGTAAGGAGGTGCCAGCAGCCTGGTCCACTGGCAGTGTTGGACCACAGGAGATGCCCATAGGCAGCACACAGGCTGGTGCTAAGGGCTGGGTGGACTGTGGAAGGTTTCCCCTGGTCCTCACCTTGATGCTCCCCAGGGTCATGCAGGGAGTCTCATCCCCAAAGCTACTCTTTTGCTTAAAGCTCTGATTGTAAACTTGAATGGCAAAAACATCACCCTTCTTTTTCCATGTGGGTCCAGGATCTAGCACGGTGAGTCCTGCTCTATTCCATACATCAGATACCAAAAGAATGCTGTCTGCATACGCTGCCCCTTCTGACTTTCCCCATCCTGTCCTGCAGTATCCCACTGCTGTTTCATAGTCGTGTCAAAAGGTTGTGCAAACATCCACAATGCTTTCTGCTCAAGGAGTCCCAAAGCAAGGGAAAGGAGATAGATAGTGAAGAATTGCATCAAATATCACAGTCCTCCTGTGCTCATCACTTATTAATTACTTTTTTTTCCCCGGGAATCACTATTTTTGCTATTTTTCAGATAGCATCACATTAACTGTGATTTTCCACAGTTTTCTTTAAGAAGCAGTTTCTAACCTGCCCTAAAACTGCTGAAAAGCTTTGGGAGCCCCAAAAGTGTGAAACTAGAGAGCAAAAAAGAGAACACAAACTCTTTGTTCTCAGTATCTCACGATCTTAAAGTGCTCGGGGTGATCTCAGGGGTGTCAGGACAAGGACAGAGCCATGCAGGGCAGCCACCGGCTCCCCTCTGTTTCAGCAAGGCAACACTTTTCCTTTTCCCCATATCACCTTTTTTGTGATATGGTGTTTTAAGGACTTCTAAATTCCAAAAATTTCCAAATATCCTTCCTTTCCCAAAGCTCAAACACAATTTTAAACATTTGGACAAAAAATGAGTCAATTTGGCTTCAAAATATCCTCTTTTTTTAGCTCAAAATAGTTTTTCAAAGTTTCGGCTCAAAGGCTGCTCATTTTTTGGTGGAACAAAGTCTTCTGTTATAATCTAAAGAAATTTAAATTCCTTTTCAACTAAATATTTAATTTCTGAATGTGAGCTTTAATTTCTCCTTTTTTCCCCCCCTCCTTTTCCCTTCTCATTTCTCTCCCTTCCTCATTTCTAAAACACAAATAATTGGGGAAAATCCCATTCTGAGCTAATTCTGCTGCTGCTAACATCAACAGACCCAAGGATGCTCCCAGACTGGCACTCCCCTCACCGTGGAAGGACCCCCTTCCCTATTCCCCATTTTCTGTGGGTATCTATTGGGCTGCATCAAAACCACAGGACAGACCCAGCCATGGGGCTGGGGGAACAGGAAAGCCCATGGGAAATCCAGCCTTGAACTGATAGGACCCTCAGTGGTCATCAGGGCAGAGAAGCATCACTCAGGGTGCCTTAAGGGCTGCACTGCCCCGAACTGAGGACCCCTTTGCAGGCAGGCAATGCATGTCTTATATTCTCCATATATTTATTATATGTACTCTACAGATCTCAGGTTATAAATTACACAAATGCATCCTTTAATCTTTCCATTCAAAATAACACAAATGTGCAGGTGCTGAACACGGTCCCCACTGTCTTTGCTGTGGTGAAGCTCTTCACTGTTGCCATCTGTCGAGAACCAGGTGCAGATTTGGGGTGACCAGGAGGAACTGGCTTTGTTCCCCCTACACCTCCTCTCATCTTCCAACACTCCCCACAGTGGCTGCAGGACAGGAGCATGTCTCTCATGGTCCAGCTCTGAAACGGGCATCCTCCAAGCAAGTTGCATCTTCCCCCACCACTCTTGTAACTGATACAGCAGCCAGACAGTGTCTCTTCATGTATTTATTGATTAGAAGGAGCACTGTAGGTAAAGTGAAGCCCAGTTGCGTTTGAGGGCAGGAATAGCTTTGGGTGTAGGCGTCATTCAGCATTGCAGGCATGTGGCAAGTTTTATTTGGGGGTTGCTTTCCATGACGTGAACATCTGACTTCTTTATTTGCATAGAGTGCTTAGTGCTGAGTTGAAACCAGGGAGAAGAGAGGGCAACAGGGTTGGTGGAAGCTCAGGCTTACCTAGGAAGCACACCCTGCACTGGGATATTGATATTGACCACGGGAGCAGCATGGGGATGGGGATGGGGATGTACAGCAGTGCATGGTTTTTCACAGCAAGGGTGAAAAAACCTGGGGAAATCAAGAAGCAAGTGAGAGGGATGGACTCAGATCTTCAGATCAAGGTGTTCATAAGCCAACAAGTTGCTGGGCTCGATGAACATGGAAAAGTGATGTTCAACAGCCTGTGTTGCACTGTAGATCAAACAAAATGATCTCCTCTGCCTTTCAAATGTACGAAGCTGGAAGATCTCAAGGGCATATAAACTTACTTTGATTGCAGGGCTGGGATCTTGGAAGTCGCATTCCTTTAATTTCCTTGAGCTGGTTGCTTTCCCCGGGAAGGACATGCACAGGGTGGTGAGTTTTCAGTGGAAACTGGTTTTGCCTCATTTTCCACTTCTCTCCTGTTACAAGGAAAGGAGCACAGAGCTCCAGAGGCCTGCCTGCCTCTTTCTATGCAGACAGAAAGGGCTGGGTGTCTGTGTTTAATTACAGCCTGAAAGAACTGCATTTAAAAGACAACAGCAAGCTATTTAATTAATACTTATCATTAGCACACATAGGAATGCCCAGCAGCAAATTGCAACAACAAAGCAACTCCTAGGGTTTGTTGTTTTTTGTCTTTTTTTTTTGCCTTGCACTTGGGATAAATTAATTTTAAGAAAAAAGAGTAAACAAATGATTTACACCAGATTTAAGATGACTTTATATGGAGTGAGAGTACTGGGGTAGCAGGTGCTACCCTAGGAGAGCAGAGATCTATAAGAGCAGGCTTTTCAATCTCCAGCTCTCCTGGCCAAGGAGCTTATCTTCATCTATCCATCTATCTGTCTTTCTATCTCGGCATTTACACTGGGCTCATCCCCATGTCTGAGCGCCTACTTGTCTTCATACCTGTCCATAAATTACACAGTGCCCCCTGGGCATTATAAATAATAATTCAACTCCCAAACCTCCCGTTTAAAACACTGTTTTAAAGCATTGGCTTATAATTCACCACGTTGCAGACTCCTCCTCCCTTCCCATAAAGGTAAGGCTGGAGCAGAAGGATGTGACACACCAGTCGGCAGAATAAATGCCCCCACATTAGTTCCTTGGGTTGGAGAGCTGGGGTGGGTGGCCACAAGTTGGGAGATGGGGATGGACATCATGGCAAAGCGTGGGGGAAGGCTGGACTGCTCTGCTCATGGGAAATAGCACCCTCACCCACAGGATTGGGGATTTCTATATCCCGTTGGATTTTAGCTCAACCAGTGCTGCAGACAGACAGCCATGTCCCCCTTTAATTAATAGCACTTGTAATGGCACTATCAATGGTTGGGGTGATGAACCACAGCAAGGTTCTGCTGCTGATGTCTCCAAGGGGTGCAATGCTGGAAGAAGGTTGCCAGCTCATGGGCTTCACTGTCTCCTGGATCGGGTGGGTCGAATCTGCTTGGGGTGAGGGACCTGGAATTGGAATTTTTGCTGGAGAGAAGCTTAAGCAGTGATGTATGAGATGAATTATTTCACAAGTCTGTTCTGGGTTTGTGATCAGCCCTGGAAGTTGCAGGGCTAACATATTGTTAACCATAGGAGCACATCAAGCTAACACAGCCCGCAGCCACCCATCAAAGTGTCAGGTGAGGAGATACTGCCTTTCTGCATGGCTTTCCTTCCTCTGTTTTCCATCTTCCCATCAAACAAAGCAGTTTCCCTCTCAGCTGAAGAACTGAGGAGGAGTGAGAAGAGCCCTGAGCACCTCAGGCCTGCAACAGAAGAAGGAAGTAGACCTGTTGGAGTAAGTCCAGAGGAGGCTACAGCAATGCTCAAAGTGCTGGAGCAGCTCTGCTCTGGAGCCAGGCTGAGAGAGCTGGGCTGGGGCAGCTGGAGAAGAGAAGGCTCCTGAAGGGGACACCTTAGAGCAGCTCCAGTGCCTAAAGGGGCTACAGGGAACCTGGAGAGGGGCTTTGGGCAAGGGCCTGTAGGGACAGGACAAGGGGAATGGCTTTAACCTGCCAGAGGGGAGATTGAGATGAGCAGAAGCTCTTCCCTGTGAGGGTGCTGAGGCGCTGGCACAGGGTGCCCAGAGAAGCTGTGGCTGCCCCATCCCTGGCAGTGTTCAAGGCCAGGTTGGACACAGGGGCTTGGAGCACCCTGCTCTAGTGGAAGGGGCCCCTGCCTGTGGCAGGGGTTGGAGCTGGATGAACCATTCCCATGCTCATCCCGGAGCACCCAGGCTGCCACGCGTGGCCGCGCATTGCCCTCTGCGGGAGCACGGCCGCCCTGCAAGCCGAGCCTGTCTGTGCTCCCTCTGCCTCCGCTCCAGGCATGGAACAGGCTTTTCCTGCTGTTCTTCTGCCCCAGAAATCACAGCGAGAGCTTTTGTAGTGTCCTGCCCAGAAAACATCTGGTTCGGAGGAGCAGCACATTCAGTCCGCGGGGATGGCTGAGAATTAAACCCCTTTTCACACTATATGGGCACCACCTGCAGTAAGGCTGGACCCTTTACCCATCCTACTGCTTCAGGGCACTGGGATGGGAGCATGGAAGGTATTCACCAGACCTTCTGCTTGTAAAACACACTAGGGCTCTGGTGGGCTGCAAGTCCAGCATCCTTCCCATCTTTCCACCATCCCATCCTTCCCAGTGCTTCCCAGCCATGGGTCTGGGTCTGGCCCTTCACCTTCCCATCCCATTCCTTCTCTGGTCCTGGCCAGCAAGCGAGATTTGCAGCCTCTCCCTTGGATGCAGAGCTGGGTGCAATTCAGGCCTCTCCCCCATCATGGGCTGTCTAAAGCTATGATTAAGAGCTAAATTATAACTGGGCAGCCATCCCTGACCGAGAACCTCAAGGTTTGGGGAGGCAGTTATTAAAGGCAGTGAAGTCCAACAAGAATAACGTGTGCATCAACCAAGGGGGCAGCCCATGGTGGGGGTCATACGGGATCAGGGGGATTTCTTATGGGCACCAACAGTGACTTGCTGCGCTGCCCCCTGTGCATAGCCATCCTCTGGGACAAGGTTATTCCTGAGGATGAGGCTGTGTTGCTGCTTAAATATATTTTGTCGGCTGATTTGGCTCTTAGAAAGAGGTGAAAAATGGCTTTGTGAAGCATCAGACCATGGACATCACCACCATTTTCTTCCCAACTGCTCAACCCATGCTGATAGCATTAAAAACATCCAGCATTCAAGTGTTGTGGGTTTTTGCATCACTTTCAACTGAGCTGTTTCCATCATCCCTGTTAATCATGATGGGGCCGCCTTGGAGGAGGCACAGGACCCTCCCCTCCTGCAGGGTTTTGGTGGGATGGAAGGAGGTGGCACAGGGCCTCTGCACTGGGGGGAACTGAGGAAAAGGCTGCCGAGGTGCCAGCAAGGTGGCTGGAAGCCCAGGCAAAGCTTCCCACTCTTCCCGCACATTCTGATGCTGATTCACCTCACATCTACCCTGCTGAATGCCACTAAACCTTCAAATTAATCCTCCCATTACAGGACTTCCTTTGATGTCAAAGGGGGAATTTTATTTGATGGCAAAGGGGGATTTTTCCCCTTTGGTGTAACTATTCCTTTTTTTCCTCCCCCTTTTTAGGCACAAGAGATTCCTGCCAGATGCATGACTTGTGGAGGCAGCTCCCACACAAGGTATTTATATATTTATATGTATATGATGCAAATGTGGTAGGAAAGACCTGAAGTTTCAGGCAGAAGATAAGGGGAATTTTCCATTTCCTATTTGTTTCAGTGGAAGTTGCCCAGGAAGAGTCTGCAGCAGGACTAGGAACAAAAGCTGCAATATATGGCACTGAGAAGTAGCTCCTTAATATAAGCACGTTCAGGGAAAACATCTGATATTTAAGATTGAGCAAGTTTTGATGCCTGGGAATGGTCCCTGGCACTACTTACGTTACAGGGATGGGTAAAGCGGATCCACTCCAGCCCTGCATGCATATCCCATTGAGCATCCCAAGTGCTGCTGGGATTGCTGGGCTTCAACATCCCAGCATGGGGCCAGAATCACTGGATGAAGCTCAAGAAGCTGCCAATTGTGGATAGCGCTAAAGAAGCTTTCTGTAACAGCCAGTAATGAAGGAATAGGTGGGTTTATTCAGAGTTTCAATCAGTTTTTATGAATCACTAGGAAAAAGGGGATACAATTGCAGAGCTCTACTGAAAATGTTACGAAATAGTCTGTATAATTCAAGGGTTAAGTGTGTCCTTGCTAATAGTTCATTGCATGGAAAGCGTGGGCTCCTCTCAGCATAACACATGGCTCACCTGGGAATGGAAGATGAGCCCTGGGACGCATTGGCCAGCCATGCCTTGGTAGCTCAAGCCTTTGTGACCCCCTGTCCGCTGATCCCCCACTGTCCTGGGGATCCCAACTGACCCCTCTGTACCTCCCACTGCTGCGCTGCCGCTTCAATCTGCTCCCGGAGTGCCTGTGCCCAGTCCTGTCCCCGCTGCAGGGGGGTAGACCTGGTCTCCATGGCTTTTAGGGCAGCGATTTCAGGGGGGACCTGGGGAACCAGGCCGGCTCGGAGCAGGGCATCCTGGAATTTGGCTGCAGAGGCTGGAGCTAAGCAACACCGGGGTGTGCTGAAAGGGAAAGGAAAGCAAGAAAATGATTGAGGTAAGCGAGTCCTGAGCTGGAGATGCTGCAGGAGCAAGTGATGCTTCGGTTCCCAACACTCCCAATCATTGCTGTCCTTACCTGTCTGGCTGTGAATAGTGGTAGTGAACAGCCACAGCAGAGTGGGGACACAGCAGGTAGCAGTTCTCCTCCCAGCAGCGCCACATAGCTCGTGTGATGTCCTCATCTGAGGCTGAGCACGAGCGCAGGGTCTCAGAGAGCTG
>NW_009939493.1:24488-38029 GCF_000696875.1 Nestor notabilis | reverse complement strand
AGGCTGGCACAGGGCATCACCACCACAAGTATTTCCAGTTGGGCTGGTGCTATGGGCACTCAGCAGAGCAGTTTGAGATGGCATTCCCCAGGGACTGAAGGAAAAGGGGTTGCTGCTGATGGATGAGGAACTGCCAGTAGTGACTGCAGGAATGAGGTGCAAGGAAGGGGTTTCCATCCCCAGATGCTGAGAGCAGGATGGAGAGGAGCTGAGACTCAGGCCCTCAGCTCTGCTCTCTATTTATATACTCTAAGGGAGTCTCTGAGAGCTTGTTAAACCACCTTTGTCAATAGGCTTTTCTTTAATAATGAAGGTTCTTAGCATTTATTTTGCTGCCTCACAAGCAGGTTTTTTTAATGATGGACAAAGGATGCTCAGTGGAGGACAGTGTGAGTTCGATGGGAAGATGCAGGACTTTGTATCTGGCCCAAAGAACCTCCCAATTAAAAGTCTGATTTTCACTTCTGTTTCTGCTTTGTGCTTGTGCTCCCATGTGCCACTGAGGCTGAATTGCAGCACTAAACCCAGCAGACCCACTCCCAAACACCACACTCAATTTGTGCTGGCTCCTGCTGCACAATGCCTAGATGCTGGCACTGGAGTGGTCAAAAGCAGGGTGGGTTCATATCCTACTTAAATAACTGTGGGCCTTTTTGAATTAGTTTTTCAAAGAAAAAACAGGTTTCTTTAAAAGAACATAATTAAAAGGGTTTTTTTTCACATCTCCGTGCACATACATCGATACAAAACTTCTGCTCTGGCCTCACACTTAGATTCTTGGTTGGAAACTCTCTGCTATGATTTTTTTAATCCAAAAATGAGTTGAGAACAAGTGGTAGCAGTGAATGTCCCTGTACACGCACACACAGAGCACTGGGTGAGGGAAGAACTGACCTTCCTGTGCAAGTCCTCCGGCAGCTTAAGGCCTTTCGATACACTGAATTGCTCCATCAAGGTTTTTATCAGGCGGCTGTCGGAGCCTGAGAGCAGCCAGAGGATCCTCTCCATGTTGTAGGGCTCCTGGGACAACAAGGCAATAGGTGAGTAGTGGAAATCCAGGTGTTTGTCTCAAGGGGAAAGCACCTGTGTGGATTCTCTAATGTCTCATGAGGGTTGAGGTCGTGCTGATGCGTTTGTCTTGGTGGAAGCTGGGGTGGGCTTAGTGTCTTTCCCCCTGCACACCTATGTCCCAAGACAAGTCTTTGGGAACACGATGTCTTTCAGACCTCTGACCTGTCAGAGCAGTTTGGCAGTGACCATCAGATTAAAAGTAAAACTAATAAAGGGACTACTGATAAATCAAAGGAGTGACCACATCGGTGCAATCACCTTGAGGAACCCAGTCTAATAACACACTCTGTATTTGAGAACCAGAAATATCCTGCTGTTTACTCAATGCTGCAGCTCCCGTGTGACTTAATGAGACACCCAGCTCCCTGCAGGGCTGACCCATGATCTTTATGAACACACAAGGCACATACAGGGCCTGACTGGCCTGTATGGAGCAATGGGTGTTGCAACACTGCAGCAAAACTTGGTGCAAGACCATACAAGAGGGTCCCAATTCACTGCTCACTGTCTCATTCCTGCATGCTCACAAGCATGGAGAAACATTCACCCGGGTGGTTTGGCCAAGATACTTTGTAGGGACAGACAGGACAAGGGGTACCTGAGTCCTCATCACATCTCCTGGGTTCAAGCACTGGTTCTCTATTCCTCTTAGCAGCTGGCAGTGCCTGTGACCTTTCGTCTCTTCATCCTGACCTAACTTAGCAAGTCATCAGAACTTACTCAGCCTTTTGTGTCCTTATCTGAGTGTCTTATGGCCTCAGTCTTGTTCTTCATCTTCCCACCGTCATCTCCCAGAGCCTCCATCCTGTAATCTTCAGTCTAGTCTGGATGAGCCTTTTGCTTTAGGCTGTCCCCTGGTTTAGGCTGTCCTGAGAAGCTACGTGTCAGAGTGCTTGGACTCCAATGAGCTGATACTGGAGGTGCCTCCAGCACCCTCCTGACATCCTTCCTCCCATCCTTCCTTCTGCTGCTCCCACGTCCAGACCTACTCCTTTCCCCTCCATTCACACCAGCATTATGGTTTCCACTGCAGATCACTACATTGACACCAGTAAGTTGAACTCAGACAGGACACTGTACAAGTATTGGCCTTGCCATTTAAGTTATTAGCCAACTATCTGGTCTGGTTTTGTCCTGTGCCTCTAAAATCGAACAGGAGAACACTGGAGCCCAGTCTGGAGGACAGGTGAAGGTGGAGACTGTTCCCAAGGAATGTTTCGGCATGTGGACGTGAGCTGTGTGGTGCTTCCTGACCTCAGGGCCAGAGAATAGCCTTGGGTTGGCTTTACATAGTGCTAAGAAACAGCATCTGCTGTAATTCCTGCCGGGGTTCATCTGTTGTAATCCCTGCTGGGGTAGCTCCTTACAAGGCTCATCCACACTGGACCTTCAACTCTTCAGTTAGTGTCTAGCTGGAAAGTTTGCTCTGCTTTAGCTTAGTCTGCAGAAGAGGCAACCTAAAGAGGTTGTGCACTCTCCATCCTCGAAGGTTTCCAACACCCAGCTGGCCAAAGTCCTGAGCAACCCAGTCTGACCTCAGGCCTGACCCTGTTTGAGCAGGTCCCAACTAGACACCTCTTGAATTACAGCATAAATGAACTGTTGAACTATGGAAACATTCACATGGTTGCTTCAGGTGTGAGCTGAACCATGATGTGCCATGCAGTGGTGGAGAGGGATGTGCAGATGGGTCAGTCCACCCATCCAGCTTCTTAGGAATCTCTGGATCACCCCACTCGGCTGCCTTCCCTCGTGATCCCAAAGTCTTGTGTATGCTTAGTGCCCCAGGGACATGGGTCGAGAGGAGCCCAGCTACCCTTTGAGCTTTGAAGAGCTCCACAAATCCATATATCAGGAGGAAAGTCAAGCTGCAGACCACAACAGTCTGGTGATAGGGGCATAATGACTCACAAACTGCAAAGCATGGTGTTTGAACAGCTTTTGGAAAATCCAGGTAGCTTAAGGGCCATAGTGATACACCACCAAGTGTTTCACACTTTGATCACTTGTTTGGAAGCAGATCCAATCCCTGTGGATCACAGGGTAGGTATGAAATGGGAGGTATTTGCTTCCAGGTGTTTGGTTTCTGTACCTCCATGACTTCTCATTTCTGAGGCCTTTGCCTACCTGCTGAGACTTGTTCTGCTCTGAGCAAGCTGCACATGGCCATAGAAGAGGCACTTCTGGGCTTCCTTACCTTCTTCCTGGTCTCCTCCTTTCAGAAGCATCAACAAAGCCTTTGAAACATGATGGGATTTATAGTTTTCCACGTTTTGAGGAAACATCCCTCTCTTGCTGACCTCACTCAAATGAAACCCCAGAACCCAGCATGAAGATTACAAAGTCAAGCCTTGAGAAGCGAGGAAGAAGGCATTTGATCAATCTCAGCTCAGCACACTGGAGCATAAATGCTTGTATGAGTCACACCTCTTCATGCACCGCTGAGAGGCATTGCCAGTGGCAGAATTATGCTCTCATAAACCACGTAGAACAGAGTACAAGGGAAAAAAACCCATATAATATCTGGTATTTTCCCATTTTGGCCAGTTCATTCCATACCTGAATATCCATGGCTGATGCTAACGTAGGCTTCACGCTCTCTGACAGTGAGAAATCTCCGTGTTGGACCGCCCTGTGAATGATGTCATTGCTGTTAACCACAGCAACAAGGCGAATTGGCAGACCCATTTTCTGGGCAATACAGCCAGCTGGGATAAAAAGGAATGAAGAATAAACACTTGATGAAGAAACTAGCAAAGAAGTCATTGTACAAATGGAGCATATATTTCGGAAGCAGATGCAAATGGCATTCTCTAATACAGAGGGGTTGGAACTACATGATCTTAAGGTCCTTTCCAACCCAAACCATTCTATGATTTTATGACTCTGAGATATCTGTCTTTTAATGCTTTGGTAGAACACCAGATTACAAAGTCCAGGGGTGCAATGCTTCACCTACCATCAAACACTGACCCTTGGGCACCTCCGCCTGTGAAGGTGCATGAGCAGGGGACTGGGAGGTCAGGCAGTTGTTATTCGAGCAAGAGAGATGAAGCTTTTGGGCTCTTGCAGCTTAATGCTGCCACAGATGGGCAGCCTGGAAGTGCAGTGAATGCACTTGAGTGCATCAAATCCTTTATTGCTTTCGTAAGACAGTTGTACATCTATTTTCTAGTGTGAGGTGTCCCTGCCCATGGCAGGGGGTTGGAAGTGGATGATCTTAAGGCCCTTTCCAACCCAAACCATTCTACGATTCTGTGATTCTATGATTTTGGGATTGAGGCAATCAAAGACTCACATTTAGAAGGCCAGATTATGCAATTAAGCGTGATTCTTTTGACTGTACACTATGCAAACCAGAGTAGGACTAGGCAGGACTGCACACAAAGCAGAGCCGCAGTATTTTCCCTCTTCTCAGGATCAGACACATTCTGTCCTCTTCTAATGTGCCCATCCTCAAGATAGCTACAGTCATCACCAAAGGGTGGTGTGGCTTTTTCTGCACATTGCAAATCCTCAGTGACCCCTGAATGACTAATAACCAGACATAAGTAATAGAATGTAAGTGGTTCTGAAGAAACCCTACCAGAGAGTGGGTGTTTTAATAAACAGCAATACCCAGTATCTGCAATGCACTTTTAGTCCATAGGTCAAGCACTCTCTTCCTTATCTAACCTGTCTTCGTCTCTCTTCACCTGTGATATTTCCTCCTCCTCCTGTTGGCACAACAATTTCCACCACTGGCAGCGGGGTGGTATCCAGGGACGGGGCGCATTGGAAGTAAGCATAGAAGTGGTGAGCGATCTGCACCATAATCCTGGACCAATTGACTGAATTCAAGCTCATCAGGTTGTATTTTCTGGCAAAATCAACATCAGCAAACAGTTCCTTGATGGGCACATCGATTTCATCGCTGTTCCCATGAGCTGTCAGAAGGAGAAAGGGAAGATTAGATCTGCCAACATCAGTGCATCAGGCACAAGGCATTTCTGCTCAGACATAGGGTCAGTCTCAAGCCCTGGGCTTTGCTGCAGCTGAGGATGTCCTGAGATGCCCATCTGCCTTTTGGGAGCCAGGGGTTGAGCCATCCACTGTGTGGATGCTGCGTGGCTTCTGCAGACATTGCACTCTGGGCTCTTGCTGATCCCAAGTATATATTAACGAGGAAGGCAAATACCTGCATCTCCTATGAGATGCCAAGGTGAGACCTGGGGACAGCGGAGCACCCAGAGGTGATTCCTAGCCATGGGGACAGCACAGCGGTAAGGGATAAGCCACCATGAAGATGGTGGGACAGAGGGAAGGGATGACCCTCAATCCTTTTAGTGCCAAGAAATGGCCCTGAATTCAGTGCAACTAAACACCCACTGCCTGCATGAGGCAGCTCTGATCTGTGGCCAGAAGAAAAGGAAGCCTTGACCCACTTGGTGATCAAACTGGGGACATGTACTACAGGCTCCTGTTAGCCAGATGTCTGGGCATAGTGACCATGGTGGCAATGACTTGGATGGCTGCAGCTACTAAAGCAACAACCCCCTGAGACTTTTAGATTCATGGTTTTGACACGGCAGGGCCATAAAGTGGACAACCCAACAGCAACACCAACCAGCAAAGATGTGGATGTTGTCTTCAATGACGGTGGTCATCTGAAGTTCCTGTATCTGGGTGCAAAACCCCTTGGGCAGCAGAACAAAGATGTCCATGTTCTTCTGCCCTCTCACGCTCTCAATGGCAGAGCTCCCTGTGTCCCCTGAAGTCCCTGTTTAAAGTGAGGGAGAACCAAGAAAAGCAAAAAGGTTGATGTGTCAGACAAACCTGTATCACCGCACCGTAAGAAAAAGATGCAGAGATGCTCCTTGAGATGCTCGTGGCAGGAGCAGCCACCCTGCCATTGCCCAGAGATCATTCACCAGCCACCCATAATGCAATACTACCCAGGTCCTCTACGGGTAGGGCCATGGGATGATGGTTCTCAAGGTAAAGACCTCCCCTCCACAAAGAGACGTACTCACCCACCACAACGGTGACGTGCTTTTGCTTCTTCTCCAAGAAGTACTGTAAGAACTGCCCCGTGCAGGACAAGGACAGGTCCTTAAATGCGTAAGTAACCCCATGCCAGAGCTCCAAAACGTTCAGCCCATCTTTCAGCCTGGATAGATGGATGACATCCTTGTGTCTGAACCTGCTGAAGGCCCTGTCGATCAGGTCTATAGGGAAAATGGTTAAAGGGGCTGTTAGAGGAGTATTTTGGTGACCCATGCCTTCCTGCACCTGCACTCTTCATGCACAACCAAAGACTCTCAGTTGGTGGAGAGATGACAGATATACAACAACTTATTCATAGTTATTGAGAGTAAACCAGTCCAGCGGCATTGTGTTGGACAGCTCTATAGCAAATCACCCCAGGGAACACCCAACACAATCAGAGCAAACTGTGTTACAATATAAAACACAGGAAACCAGGATTTTACCATAAAGCGCTGTTGAGGCGGGGGTTGTAGCTGCCCTCTGGCGGAGTGATAGCTGTTAGGTGTTAAAAACACTAAAAATCAGGCTCAATGAGAGAGTGGAGCAGCAGAAAGCCCTGGTGGAGGGCAGGTCTGGAGCACACCAGGGTGCCCCAGCAACAAACAGGGCCACAGCATCAGCTATCACTGTTGCAGTCACCAGAATCCCTATTTGCACATGGAGCACAGAAGGTAGCAACCCCAACAAGGGGAGATTCTCCTCCCAGACAGAGAAGAATAGGGTACAGAAAGCAGCAGGGAGTGAAGCAGCAGGCTCCATCCTCTGGAGGCTGTGAATAGGATGGAGTGAAGGCAGGCAGATGCACTGAGCACCCCAAAACCCTGGTGCACATCCCTGTGAGCAGCCAGTTGAGGCTCACCATTGAGTGTGCTCCGTGGAACCTGGTCGGCCGTGATGAAGAGGGAGCACAGCTCCTTCACCAGCTCCGGGTAGGAGAGGCTGCTCCACCTCCGCAGGGTGTCCCGGTCCAGTGAGGGGATGCACTTGGGCATGAAGAGGCCCCCATCGGATGCAAAGCCAGAGAAGAGGGTCCCCTCGAAGTCGACGGTCCCCGCGCCTCCCCGTGTGCTGATGTACTCCATGGTGGTGCTGGGGAGACACTGCAGTCACTGCCAGGGCCCTCAGCACCCCTACACTGGGAACAGCCCCACATCCCAAACTGTGGAATGGTGTGAGGTGTCCCTGCCCATGATAGGGTTGGAAATGGATGACTTTAAGGTCCTTTCCAACCCAAATCGTTCCGTGATTCTATAGAACTTCCCTTGTGGACAGACAGACAGCCTCAGGGAAGAAATTACTTCCTCCCCAAAAAGCCACAGGGAGCTGGAGCAGCCGCGGCTGGCAGAGGACACACATCATTTTGCAGGCAGTGGAAACGCTGCCTGGGATTTGCATGGAGGTGGCTGGAGCCTCCTCATCCCGCTTTCCCTGCGCCATTCCCACCATGCCCTGGACACACTTCCTGGCTTAAGCAAAGCCCTGATGGCGTAGAAGTCGCTGCGCAAGCACGTCATGTCCCCTGCAGGCTACTTGCAAAAGCTGGAGCTTTACAATTAAAAGTAGATAAATAAAGAGAAGGAAATAACTAGGTTTTTTTGAGACTGATTTTTGCCAAAGGGGTTAAATGAAGGATGGGATTTAACTCAATGTAGGAAGGGCTGAGTTAAACACTCTGGATTCATGCAAATCCCACCGAGCAGCCGCCGGCGCTGCTGATAGAAGCCCTCTTTCACCCTGATCCCATGTATCTCCATAGCCATTCCCACCTCAGACACTCAGGCAGCCCCTCGGCACAGCCACAGGCTGCTTGACCCCAGCACAGAGGCAGGAAAGCAGCCCAGAAACTCACCCCCAGCCCTTGTAACCGGCCCTTTGCACCCTTTGCACTTGTGCTCACGGGAAACTTCTCCCCGCTGCAGCGCACCGATGTTCCCCTCGGCACACTCGGTCCCCCTGCACCGAGCCTGGGAATGGGAATATGAGGGAAAGATGGAGATGAGCTGCTCCTGGTGGGGCCGGACACGGGGCAAGGGGCAGGAGGCACAAGCTGCAGTGGGGCAGAAAGCTGGTTAAGTATTAGAAGATAGGTTTTAGCCATGAGGGTGATTAAGCAGGGCATGGAGAGCTTGTGGTCTGCAGCGTAACCCCAGAGGAACTCAAAACTCAGCTGGAGAAGCACTGAGGCACCTGATTTAACTGTGAGGTTGGGCTCAAAACTGAGATTGAACCTGCTGAAAGCAGGGTTTGGGTGGGAAACCTCCAGAGGTCTCTTCCAGCCAAAATCAGTCTGTATTCAGCTGAGCCTGCGAGGCTGGGATGTGATAACAGCTCTATCCCACCACTGGGGAAACTGAGGCACAAGACGAAGTGGGGACATATGTGGGGTTGGACTTAAAAACTTCAGTTCTCCTTTGCAGGGAAGGGCTGTGCATCCCTTTTCTTACCTTCTAGTTTAGTAAATAAGTGGGTTTTGAAGGAAAAGATCAACACAGGACTGGGGCTGCATGGACTCAGGGTGCAGGAAGTCAAGTCACTAAGGTACAAAGGACAGCTGATAACAGCCAGATGTGAGCCAGGAAGCTCATGTGTGCAGTAAGGGACACATGGTTACCAAAGCACCAGAGACCAACCCAACACAGTCCCTCTCTTGCTCTGGTGAGTAACTGGAGCAATGAGAAAAGTCTCTGATAGAGAGTGGTCCAGTCCTTTCCCTGGGCACTGATGTGGAAATGGGCTTTTCTACAACCAGCATTCAACAAACACATCCATTTTCTGACCAACTTTACTAAATCACCCAGAAATGGAGCTACTTATCTATAGCTATATAAGTTCTGTCACTCAACCAGCCCATATCTCCCTACTGCAGGGAGGTCTGTGCTTAAGGATTCTCATTACATTGCAAAGATGAAGCCTGAGCCATCCAAATCTGCTGTGGCCCCAGCATCCTCTCCACACCCACAGCCACCAGGTCCTCATCCCACATTGGCATGTAGTGGGATGCTGACCCTGTAATGGGGGTCCCTCCCCATCCCAGATGCGCATAGAAGTCCTTTCACAGGGCACTGGAAAACACAGGCAGTGGAGCTGGACCTTCTTCTTCACAGGTGATGTTTAAATCAATGGTGAAACCTCCCCACATCCATCCTTGGAGTCACTGAAAGCCTCCAGGGTCACCAGGCTGTTGGCAGTGCCTCCAGAAAGGAGCCTTAGCCCCTCATCATGCTCCAGTGGTAGCTGGCACAATAATCTTCAAGTAGCATCTCTGGAAAAGAAACAGAGAAATACTAGAAAATACTAAATAGAAATAAATATAATAAACTAGAAGTAAAGAAAATACTAAAAGCTGCAGGATACCTGATATTTCCTCCTCTGCTCTAACCTCTCCCATGACAGCGTGCCAAGGTGAAGTCAGGATTTTCCTCCCTTGCAGCAGTCTCTGCCCATGCAGAGGCAGAGCACACTTTGAACCCAGCTCAAATTTAGGCTAGAACAAGGAAAGGATCAAATCCATGGGGAAAGCTGCACAAGCTGATAGTTTTTATTACTATTGTAATAATTTGATATCACCAATGAGCATCTGATCACCTCCACAAGGGTTACACAGCACATCCCACCTACTCCGATCACCATGAGACTTTATGCCTCTGGGCATTCACTTACCATACATCTAATACTTTTAATGTGTACATTACCTGTGTGAGACGACTTCAATGATTCATCTAATGTATTTATTTATTTCAAGTGAAGAGCTTATAATGAAACTTAGGAACCCTTTAGCATTACAACCCTCCAGGGTGCATACAGGAACCCTGCAATAAAGAAGAGGGTTATACCAGGTCACCTGCTGCTCTGCATCGACAGAAGGAAATAGTAGCAGGGCTGTTGCCACAGCTTTATCTATGTTCTGGGCCTATCAGCAGTGATAGCCCTTGCTAATGAGATCACAGATTGCTGCTTTGATGCCAGGGACTGCTTATGTGGCAGCTATGGGCCAGTATAAAACTCAAGGGGAGCACATAGGACACGCACTGGGGGGACAGTGCTGTTTACTGGGAGGGCTTTTCCCACATTTAGCCCCACAGTTTCCATGCATTCAATTTTAGAGTGCTATTTCTTTAATATTATCTTGACTTCTAAAAGGAAGGAGGGGAATAGAGGGCCTGTGCTGCTGCACATCAGCCTGTCAGGGCTCATCCACTGCAGCAACAGATCCAGAGCTGGAAAACATAATAGCCTTTAATTAACCTGGTCTTACTCAATGCCTCCGTGTTCCTGCTGGGATTTGCATTTCCACTTTGTACCTTGTCTCTTCCTGAGCAATTCCTGCTCTTTGGACTCACATGTCAGGAATCAGCTGTATTTGCAAACCCTGGCTAAGGCTGCTCTCAGACTTTGCCAACCTTTTTCTCTTGTACTGCAGCAGTTTTCATCCCTTCAGATGGAATTTCCTCTGCCTTTCCTCCCACCACAGGCATCCCAAAACATGGCAAGGACTGAGGAAGCAGAAGGGCACATACAGCAGCGAGAAGCCGTTTTTCCTGCACAACTCACTCCAATATTTCAGGTCTCACCCAGAACATTGCAGCACTCAACTCAGACCTTATAGCTCCCTACAACTGCCTGACAGGAGGATAGAGCCAGGAGGGGGCTGGTCTCTGCTCCCAAGGAACAAGGGATGGGACAAGAGGAAATGGCCTCAAGCTGCACCAGGGCAGGTTTAGCTGGAGCTGAGGAACAATTCCTTGCCCGGAGGGTGATCAGGCATTGGAACAGGCTGCCCAGGGCAGGGCTGGAGTCACCGTCCCTGCAAGTGTGCACACAATGGGTAGACAAGGCCCTCAGTGACACGGGTTAGTGGTGGCCTTGGCACTGCTGGGATGATGTTGGACTTGATGAGCTTAAAAGGTCTTTTCCAACCCAGCTGATTCTGTGATTCTATGGGGACCGCGGGCTCTGGCAGAGCCACCGGTGCATCCCCGTGTCACTAGATGGCGGCAGTGCCTCGCATCTACCGAGGAGCCTCGTCCTTGCACCCGCGCTCCGCACCCTCCCAGCGCTCACTCCAGCTTTCCGGCCATGGATGCACAGCATCCCACCGGGATTCCAGGCACCACCTCTCCGAAGAGCCCCATTTGGGAGCCGAGGAAGAGGAGGCACAGGCGATGCCCTGCGGCAGGAGGCCAGGCTATAGAGCGGGGTGAGCCAGCGCAAAAGCTTGTCAGGGTGAGAAAGAGGTTCTTTATGTTCACCCCATCTTCTCCTTGGGGTTCTATCACCCTCCTTCCAGCAGGGTCTCTCATCCCCTGTTTTGTCTCTAGAGCCTAACTCTATAGAGAGACTCAGAAAGGGGCACATGGGAAGACCCCAACTTGCCTCTAGGACAAAAATGCACCCAGTTTAGTACAAAAGCACCACGTAAACCTGAGCAGCACAAAAATCTCCCCATACTTCCCTGTTTTGTCTCTACCCATGAGCTGTCTAAAAACCATACACACACCTATAAGTGAACCAAGCTTTCAGACCTATAAGTGACCTGAGCAATGCCAGGCAGGTCCAGCAAGCAGGTGATAAGGATGCTTGGGGTTGTGCAATGCCGTTTACCACCTCATAGAGAGTACATCCCAGTGGGAAGAGTGTTATGTTGTCTGAGAAAAAGTATATAAGTTTGTCATTGGGGACTGTTGAAGAAAATACACTTCTCCTGCCCTCTCATGCACAGAAGTATGAACTTTCACAGAGAAAACAGGGAGATTCCATGTACAAACTGTAAGGTTTTGGCCAGAAATCAAACTGTTTCAGTTCTGCCTTTCTCAGAGGCAGACCTACACGTAGGTGAGGTTCAGAGATCTATGGCAGGAAAGGGGCTAGGGAAATCTGTAGCTACACAGGTAAATGTGCACCCAGAATCATTTGTTTGAGCCTCATGTCATGTAACTGAGTAAGTTACCAGTATCTCAGCTGACATGAAATAGTTCCACATGGGACAACACCTTTTCTCACCTACAAACGTACACACACACTTTTCCACCTCAACTTGTGGTGATTTTGCAGGGCAAGGAGCTGCCAGCACATCGGCTGGGTTCAATGCTCTTTCCTCACCACAAGGTGTTTCACAACAACCTCAAGGACACCCGTGTTGTGGTTTGGGTGTTGGAGACCAAAGTGCAGGATACACTTTCAAAGGCAGAGCAGAAAGGGAGTGCGAGGGTGGGATAGTGCAGTGCTGGCTCCTCTGTTGGGACATTGCAGACTATTACCTGAGGAGGTTGTGCAACCTGCTCCTGCTGCATCAAAGTTTACATTAAACACTAGGGATAAATTTTATCTCAAAATTTGCAATCCCATAGGATATGGGCTCTGTGACCACCTATCAGGGATGCAGTAAGGAAGGGGTGGTGGAGCCTGAGTAGTTACAGCTCATTTGCTTTATCACCTTCTCCAGGTGACTTTGGGAAAGTCAGTCAGTGCCTGTGTGCTCCATTATGTGCAAAGCAGAGATATCTGTGCTCAGGGAGATGCTTGAACTAAAGCAAACACGGCAGCAGCACCAAGTGGGACGTGCCCAGTGGCAATCTAGACTTTGCCCACAGCTCTGGCCTTGATGGCGCTGTGGTTGTTTCCCATGGAGCATCCCCCTGGCCGTGAACCTGGTGAAAACTTGGGTGCTCTCAGACCCCATGCAACCTCAAAAGCAGTATCCTGCCTCTGCATTGCTCCTGTGCCATTGCTTTCCCCAGCCAAGGAGCACCATCTGCTAGGGAAACTCTTGGGGGCTTTTGTTTGGACTTTCCTTTACTTTAAACACAAACTGTGGTTGTATATTTGGCTCAGAGAGAGACAGGAACAGTGGTCTTTGGGTCCGAGCACCCTCACATTCACTCTGGAGCGGTGAACATAGAAGAGTGACGATCACCCCTGTGGCTCCACTGGATATCATGGGTGTGGGGCACCAAGTCAACTGCTTTGACAGGGATATTACATTTATGAAAAGCCATTTCAGGGAACAAGACATTCATACAGTGCATGTGTGTGCTGTGATGGGTTGCTTGCCAGGACTCACGTGCAAACAGTGGGGCGCGCAGACACACAGGCTCCTCCTCATGCCTGTATAGGCCTGGGAAGCTCTCCTTGACTAATTAGCTGCAATCTACTGGTAGCAGTGATTAAGTGAGCTGCTATGCTTGATAAATGAAGATTGGGGAGAGCTGGAGAGGTGACAGTCAGGATTTGAGTTCATCTGACAAGTGTGGATGCTGCTGCTCTTTGCATTCCAGCATGCAGGTCTACACTTGGTCCCATGCCCCACTGTATCTCCACACAGTGGAGTTTACATATCCATGGGATTACATATCTCCATCTGATCCTTCATGCACCTGGATCAGATGGAGACATCTGCACTGCAGCCATGTGGTGGGGTGAGATGAAACCCACTCACTTAGGTT
>NW_009939493.1:0-24457 GCF_000696875.1 Nestor notabilis | reverse complement strand
GCTCTTCCAGACCTCCCTTCACTCAAGAACATTGGCTCCATTTCTTTCCCAACATTTTCTTTCCCTGCCCCGGCACAAACTAGCTCCATAAGCAATGAGCACCATTTCCAGCTCCATAAGCTGGGTGGTGGGATGGAGAACAGCCTCATCCCACCAAAGGCCAAGCTGAAAGGAAAACACAACCACTCTCAGTGCATGAGTTCATGTGTCCATGTGTCTGGAGAGAGGCAACAACACCATAGGGCATGTGTTTGAGGCAAGAGAGTGGCACAACCAGCAGCTCTATTCCTGCTATAAGGCAAGACTCCAACAGCAAAGGCCAGCTCTTCTGCAGGCTCTGCTCCCTACATGGTCACTGGTAAGCAAAGCTATGGCAGTGATAGGTCTCATGCTATCAGTGGAACCACTGCCACTTGGAGAAGCAGTACAAAGCCTTTGCTCCTTTTTGGACCTTTGTAATCAGATGACAAGGGCTGATTCCTCTGCTGAATTTCGGCACTGATGGAAAGCTTTATCAAACAGCAGCACTCCGTGTAAGTGGCCGCTTTCGGCAGTGTTATCAAGGCTCTGATAATAGAATATCTAATCTAAGCCAACATGAACTGGCGCTTGCATGTCTACGGCTTGGAAGTTACAGCTTGGAGGGAGCCAGGAGACTGCCATGGCCATTTTAAAAGGAGAAAGAAAATGGGAAAGGTGCTGGATTTCATCTGGGTGCTGGCTTGGTAATGCAGCACAGTGAAAACGTGGTGTAAACCGAGAGGAACAGAGAGATTGCAGCTTCAGCATCATCTTTCCCCATCCCATCCAACTTTTCGAAGCAATGCAGTCATGTGGCCTGCTGCAGAAACCTTTGTTCCTCAAGGTTAAAAGTAATCTGACCAAAGATGTGAGAACTGGGCAGCAAACCAAGTTCCCAGGTACAAGCACAGCAGAAATAGGAATGAACCAAGCAATAATACGGGTTGAGACACAGGGAAGTCCACCTGGGGATCTGTGATTGGCAAGCATGCGACCAAGCTCTTAAAACAACTGGCTAGAGGTTTTGGGGTGTTCGGCTGGACCTGCATTAGAGAAATCCATGGCTGGAAAGCCCTGGCTTGCAGCCTGTCACATTTGGACTAAGAACATTCTAGCACAGAGCCCAGCCCCAGCTTCCAAAAGCACTGGGGTGAAACCAAAGGCTTCATAATGCGTGGGGAGACACAGGCAGGGACACCTTCTACTAGACCATGTTGCTCTAAGCCCCATCCAGCCTGGCCTTGAACACTGCCAGAGACACAAACAAGTCCTTTTCATAGCTCAGAACTTAAACAGGAGTTTTACTTCAAACTGGAGGAGGCAGAGAAGTTTTGCTGCAGGAGCCCTGAGGCTCAAAATCCTGTTCCCCACTCTAACACCCCAGTTGTCAGGAAGCAGTGCATGCAGGAGGGTGGTTTCCCAGTGCCTTGGCAGACACTAAGGGAGAGTGGGAGCCAGGACCAGGAATCCCAGGGAAGGGTTGAGGGAAGGTGATAACAACCTGCAACTGCTCCACACGTGGCTACACAGATGATGGAGCCAAACTTTTCTTGGTCATGGGAGATGCTATAATATGAGGCTCCAGCCACAGATTGCACTTTGGGAGGTTTGGGTTGAGCATTTCCTTCAAGAGGTGGGGGTACAGTCGCAGGATGGGTACCACAGAGGCAGAGGAGGTAGGTTTTGAGCCAAAGCCATGGCTGAGCTGGCCTGGTGTTGGTGATGCTCTTGCTTTGAGACAGAGGTTGAACCAGAGCCCTTCAGAGGTCCCTCACAACCAGCATTTCTCTGATTCATCACCTTGGGATGTAGAGCATTCGGATTCCTCTGTGATTAGGAGGGAGCGTAGGTTTTGAGCCAAAGCCATGGCTGAGCTGGCCTGGTGTTGGTGATGCTCTTGCTTTGAGCCAGAGGTTGAACCAGAGCCCTTCAGAGGTCGAACCAGAGCCCTTCAGAGGTCCCTCACAACCAGCATTTCTCTGATTCATCACCTTGGGATGTAGAGCATTCGGATTCCTCTGTGATTAGGAGGAAGCTGAGAAGTTTTGCATGTCCATATGATCCTAAGGTCCTTTCCAACCCAAACCATTCTGTGATTCTATTCTATTCTATGATTCTATGATTCTAATGATGATTTTGTGACTACAGCTACATCTAGGTTACACCAAAACCCACTGTTACAGTGGACTATGAGGCATGTGAAGGACTGAGCAAGCCAGTGTGGAGCCGCTACTTTTCATGCCAATGCTAAAGACCCAATGTGGCCACATCAGTGAATAAAAACCCCATCGGGTCATCCCCTGGAGCCATAGCCATGATATTCCATCACTTTCTCCTCTTCCAGAGGTGTGCTCGCAGGCTGCCAGCTGATAGATGATCTAGTTTGTTCCTCTGATAATCAACCTCTTTGATCACTTTATTTCCCATTTGTTTATGGATGCCACGTTGCTGCCCCCATAAAATGGGCTCATGGGATTTTCCGTGCCCCCACGTTGTAAATTGAGGTCCGTAAAATGTACAAGGATTTATCACTGACCATTGCCCAGTTTTATGTTAATGTTTGAACATGGCCATAAAACAATTACATGATCTTACCTCTGACCAGCTTTTAAGGCAAAAGGACCTTATAAAATAAAGCTCTGCTCACCAGCAAAGCACCATCGCTTGTGTTGGGAGCACAGAGAGCCTTTCCACCATGAGCTTCACTGGAAAGTATGAACTCCAGTCCCAGGAAAACTTTGAGCCCTTTATGAAAGCCATAGGTAAGTGCCTGCATGTGCTATGTGCTGCTTTGCCTCTGCAGATCACACTGGTATTTGGGGGTCCAACTGATGTGCTGATGATGGAGATAGATTGAAAACATCTCTTAGATCTCCTGTTTCTGGCTGTCTTCTTGCAGTTGTTTGGGGTTCTTTAATGCATGTGCATGGAGATGTGGTCTCGAGATAGAAGAGAAAGCATCTCCCTGTCTGGTGGCTGGAGGCCAAAGGATGCTGGGTGAAATATATGGCTTGCAGGAAAACGGTCCTAGCAGGCTCTGCAGTCACAGCAGAGTGCTGCACACGTGTGATAACCCAGCAGGACCTTGGGGGGTCAGGGAGACTGCAGATCTGCTCCATCAAGCTTTGGTATTTGAAGGCGAGCAGGACATCGCTCAGCCCCCCCCATGCTGCTGCTCGGCAATGCTGTGAAGCACCAGATTCCACCATTCATCAGAAAAATCATAGAATCACAGAATGGTTTGAATGTTGGAAGGGACCTTGAAGCTCATCCACTTCCAACCCCCCTGCCATGGGCAGGGACACCTTCCACTAGAACAGGTTGCTCCAAGCCCCTGTGTCCAACCTGGCCTTGAACACTGCCAGGGATGGAGCATTCACCACTTCTCTGGGCAACCTGTTCAGTGCCTCAGCACCCTCACAGTAAAGAATTTCTTCCTTAGATCTAACCTGAACTTCCCCTGTTTCAGTTTGAACCCATCACCCCTTGTCCAATTGCTACGGTCCTTGATGAAGAGATTGATGAAGGGATAAGAATAGTTGGGGTTCTTTAAATGCTTAATGATGAATGTGGCTGACTACATTTCCACCAGTGTCCCTGCCAGGGTACATATTCCTGCAGGGATTCAGGACACTTTGCACTATTTCTGCACAGTTATGTGCTGCATGGAGGGGCTCTACCTGTCAGATCAGACACTATGCTTTTGGAGAAGACTTTAGTGAACTGGTTCTGAGGGACTCTGAATAAAACCCCACTTGGTTCCCTCATCCTGCCTCTATTTATTCCGTTTTCTCTGCTTGCCAGAGGAAGAAAGAAAATCAGGGTTCTTTCTATCTGATGATTAGGCAGGGAGGTGACTGTTTTGCTCCCAGCCAGGTCGGTGAGACAAGGGAGATGTCTTAGTTCCCACACATCAGGATGACAGTATGTGTTATTCTTCTTCTCCAATAGGCTCAGGGCCATGTGGCCTTTGGGAACCATCATCATTGCAAGGTTTTTCCACACTGAAATAGAAATCCGCCCAACTGTGGGTCCCCAAATCCTGCCACATTCATTCATTCATTCAAGGGGGTTGGAACTAGATGATCTTAATGTCCTTTTCAACCCAAACTATTCTATGATCCAGCAGCAGCAATGTGCCTACTGCTGGCTGCAAGATCCACCTAATGTCTCCTGTTCTTGGGCAGGGCTTCCCGATGAACAGATCCAGAAGGGAAAGGATATCAAGGGCACCTCAGAAATCGTGCAGGATGGGAAGAAGTTCAAGGTCACAGTGACAACCGGCTCCAAAGTGCTGCATCACGAGTTCACCATTGGGGAGGAGTGCGAGATGGAGATGCCGTCAGGGGAGAAAATCAAGGTGGGTGATCAGCTCCTCCTCTGCCATGGCTGCAGGGGCGCAGGGACATTAAATTCCCTTTCCAGCCATTCCCTCTGTACTTGAACAAAGGGAATGACGTGACCATTGAAGCTGACACAAGGAGAAGACCTGGGTAGTTCTGCAGCCTGGTTCTGTCTCTCGCAGTTTGCATACATGATTTCATATGACAGGAAGGGGCTAATTGCTGAAACCATGTCTGCAGATGTGACACCCCTGTCCTGCTCCCTGCAGGTCCTCAGCAAGTCTCTTAGGGATTCAGTCCTGAAAATAACAGCCCATTTCTGAGCCACCTTCCTGGGAATCTCAGAGCCAAGACTCTGAACATCCCATCTCTTTGCTTTTACATTGCAAGCTCCCCAAGCAGCACTCCTGCAGATGAAGCCTTACATTTCTAAATATTGAATTTCTACTTGAATTTCCAGTTCAGAAAACACTGGAAGAGTGTTTTAATATCCCATTTGTAAAAGGTGGGTAAAGATGCTTTGGGCTATTTTTTTCTGACAGCTAAAGGTCTCTAAGATTCAGGGTGGAAAAGAGTTGACTTTCTGTCATGTTGCAACACAAAACATACCCCCACCTCCATTTTGTTGACTTAAATATAGGGCAGGAAGTCAGCCAATAAGTCATAAACCAATAAATCTCTCCCTTGAAGTCCCAGTGGCTGTTAGCTTCTCTGCTAGCCTTTTCCACTGCTTCTGCTTACACTGGGTCAGATGATTCGGCAAGGTGAGGAGTTATCACCCTTGGAATGAGGCCATCTCCCATTGCTGGGCATTAGTTAGCAATGGTTCCTAAAATGTCAAGACAGTTGCATCTCACCTTTGCCTCAGGAGGAGAGGATATTGCAGGGAAAGATGGAATCAGAAGGGATGATCACCAAGGAAATGCCCCAGTGGTCTCTGGGAGCTGTATGATTTCCAGCATCACTGAAATCCCTTGTGCATAAACTAGGGGGAAACAGCTATTAGAAGAGTTTGACCGTCCATAGATCAGCAGCTCAAGGGCAGGTGAACAACCCTTATAGCCAGGCAGGCAGAGGAATAGAAATGGTTTTGCTGGGTTATTTATTTGAGGAATTCCAGTGATCAGTGATTGCTGCCCCAGTGCTGGTGCTTTTAGATGTGCATAAACCCAGCAGATGTGCCTGTCTCTGAGAGCTTTCCAGCCATGAGTAAATCACTAAAAGCTCCTTAAAGTTTCCCACCTTGATCAAGACTCCCCCCAGCCTCATGCTGTCACACTGCTCCCTGTCACCCCATCCCAAAGGAGGTTGCTGCAATAGGTGGGTGATGGAGAGGAGATGCCATGTCCCAGTTCTCTCCTTGGAGGCATGCAGCTCCTCTTGGTCTGGGTGCTGCATGAGGAGCTGCCCCAAGGAGCAACAGGGCTGCACGTAGGTACCAGCATTAGCAGGCTGAAGAGCCTTCCTTGCTCTCCCCCCAAACTCACGTGTTGGTGTGATGTCAAGGGATGCCAAGGATCCCTGCTCTGGCACATAACAGTGCATGAGTGAGTCTCAATGTGAAGGGGAAAGAATGCCAAATCCACATCTCAAATTAAAGATCCACACCCTTGTTGTGCTGTATTCACCACCAGCACAACCCTCTCTCCTCCTCCTCTCAGGAAAGCCAAAATGACCAGGGAGCAGCTTTCTCTAAACAGCTTGCAAGGGGATGGTGGCAGCTCAGTGCAGAAGGAGAAGGACAAAATGCTGGGGTTGAGATGGTCTCCAGCAATAACATGAATACCTTTGTCTCCTTTTACCAGACTGTTGTTCAGATGGAGGGTAACAACAGACTGATTACAAACCTGAAAGGGATCAAATCTGTCACTGAACTCAACGGAGACACCATCACCCATGTAAGTGTAGAAGAGAAGAACAATGGCTGAAGTAATGGTGCATACAGCTGCCTTTAGTGGTCTAGCCCTAGAATGCCTGTAGGGATGGTGGGGATCTTAGGGAGGTGCTGGGGATGAGCACTCAGGCTCTGCAGCCAAAGTGATCAGTTGGCCACTGAAGGCTGTTTTTCATTGTAGTCTGATACAAAAAGTACTCTTTAGCACACCAGAAGGCATTGCTGGTCAAAGCTTCATGTAATGAGGGCACATTCTCAACAACCCAGAGGCAGAGGTATGTGTCTGGGCCTGCCACTTTTAAAGAAGAGGTGCACCAGTTGAGGGATTATCCAGATTATCCCTGCTTGTTTTGGGGTACTCATGAAAAATCCAAAGTTTTAATAATGCAGTTTATAGGAGATAGCCTGGGGAGCAGTCCTGGTTTGATTTGCAAGACCAGATCTTTTCCAAGCAGAGTATGGAGCCAAGCACCATGATGATCCTTACGGGTTGGTTCCAAGTTGAGATATTCTATGAAGAGCTGACACTCTCCATTTGTTTTTCAGACTATGACCACTGGAGACATCACCTACAAGAGGATCAGCAAGAGAATCTAGAAACCCTGCACACACCAATCGTTTTACTGTGTAAAATGTGTCCATTAAAATAAAATTTGTATTAAAGGCCTTTTCATTATCATCAGCCTCTTCGCTGTTGCTATAAAGAGATGCAACACTCCAAAACTCACACAAGTCCTGGTAGAAATCAGGCAACGGGCTGAGCCAAGGCTGTGCTGGTGGTGGTGAATGGAGCTTGGCAAAGCGACCCTCTGAGATGTGGTCCAGCCCCTTCCTGGTGCCAGCATCCTGCTGGAGATGTCCCAAAGGGTCATGCATCCAAAGCTGCCCTATCTGGGTGGATGGAGGAGCACTGGGAAGGGAAAGTGCTCTGTTCCCTTTCCTTACTAACATGGACAAAGTGACCACAAGGTGACTGGCAGGGCCAAAGGATGGGTTGGTTTAGGTGGGCTCAAAGTAATGTTAGTGGTCCTGCCTGGAAAGGTGCCTTGGGAAAGCAACAAGCATGGAGGCAGTTTGGGTGTCCAAACCACCATCTTCATCCTCACACCTCTGCAACAGGATCCAGTCCTACAGGCTCTGGCCACTCCATCCCCATCTCCCCCACATCCCTTCTCACTAGACAGTGTTCAGGTGTCCAATGTGTGTCTCACCCCAAACCGTGACTGATAAATTGGGTTGAACTAGAATTTAACAGTTCTTCCAGGGGGAAATACAGGTTTTTTCTCCTGGTGGGAGATGGACAATGGTTGTTCACAAAGTAGACACAGAGGAGCACCAAAGTCACCCCTACGCTCTTGCTTGGTGCTGCAGGTTGGATGGAGATGTAGTTTTCTGATGCACACAGGAGAGGAAGCTCTTTCCTCTTAGCTGCTTTTTCCAAGCCCTGTGCTTGGAAGATAACTAGGAATTGTAACTGGAAAATGGATGTATGACTGTTGTGATACACCAAGCTAGGAATATGTTCTTAGAACTGCTCAAAGCTGATCAGGATGCTAGGAAAACCCAAGCACTTCCTCACCTCCACCTGCAAACTTAACACATGCCACTAAAGGACCAATTTATCCTCACGTGTATCTCTCCCATGACTCCTACCTCCTCAGTCTTTGTGCTACAGGCCAATATAGGACAATGGGGAATGGCTTTAACCTGCCAGAGAGGAGACTGAGATGAGTTCTTGGGCATAAGCTCTTCCCTGTGAGGGTGCTGAGGCGCTGGCACAGGGTGCCCAGAGAAGCTGTGGCTGCCCCATCCCTGGCAGTGTTCAAGGCTAGGTTGGACACAGGGGCTTGGAGCAACCTGCTCTAGTGGAAGGTGTCTGCCCGTTGCAGGGCATGGAACTGGATGAGCTTTAAGGTCCCTTCCAACCCAAACCAGTCTGGGATTCTATGGTTGATCCTAATGCTGAGAACTGAAGCAATATGGATTGTCACACAGGACATCAGATGGGCACCCCACGGACAAATAGAAGGGCTCAGCTCAGTAGCACCTAAAAATCAGATGTTGGTCTCCAGTCAACTCATCTTAGATCTGGACAAACATCAGCAAAATCACTGAGACATTTCAAAAAGGAAAAGCCCTGGGCTTGTTTTCTTGCTGTTCTGCTGAGGAACAGGTAGGGGATTCTTGAACATCTCTTCCCATCTCTTGGCTGCCACTGAATGTGGAGCAAACCAGTTGGATTTTGAGATAGACAGGCAGAGAGCAAAGACCTTTTATATCTAGAAATCCAGCCATTGCCTTTAGACTGTTCCTTAGCTCCACTGGCTGCCCACTGGCAGCAGATCCATGGACTATCCATATTTTGCTCAGTGCAAAATGTATCAAACACCTGTCTAAGCTGAAAGGCAGCACTGGAAGGCATTGGTGTCCCCTGCTCACTGCTTCTTCAGTTAGAGCAATGCACACAGCCAGTGCCCCACACCAGTGCAAGTGGCTTCTGGCACAGAGTCATCCCCTGCCCATCTGCTGCCATCAGTGCAGATATGTTCTGGTTTTTAACTAAGGAGACTCATTTACCCTTATTAATTTATCCTGATGCAGGAATTCCACTTAGTCACACTTACAAAGTGCCCACAGTTTGATGTGGCACCGGCATCAACTATAGATGGGTTTTTCAGCAGTTTTTCCATCAGAAAAGCACCACTTTACACAAAACACCATCTGTGGGTCTTACTCAATTCCCATTCAATGCCCACAGGCATACAAGACATTTTGGAACCAGCTTCCCACGTTTACCATTGCTCGGGCAACCACCCATGGACATCACTGGAAAGAAATTCTGTTACCACAGAGAAGTGATGAAAAAAAAAAACCAAAAACCATGTAGGAAAGAACTCATTAAAATGTAACCAATGATTTCAAGACCAGGAGTTGTGCAGAGAGAAACAGGCCTCCAATAAGAATGTAAATAATTCTATAACAGGCGGGTTTGCTTTGGTTTTTAATGCTAGTGGTAAAAAAACGATGTTGTTTCTGTCAAGACCTCTTCTGCTTTGAGCCTTCAGAACACGTTTCAGGACTCTCCCCCAGCAGCCCATGCTGTCAGATTAGTGCCACTGGGAATGATCCTTATGGATATATCACATATCACATTCCCAATGAGCGGAGGTGCCACAGGTGATGTTACGCCACAGGAATGAATCTGTGTCAAGCTCGGGGTTTATTCCTTCTTGTGGAAGAGGCCTGGTGAGGTCTCATTGCTGGGTTCAGGCATGACTTGAATCTTTTGGTTTTTGAGGGCAGCTTCCCTCATCTTGTAGTACATGAACTCGTTCTGCTGGAACATGCGCAGCTCCATCTCCGTCTGGACACGCATGACCTGAGGGACACAGCACAATGATGCAGGAGATCTCAAAGCAACTGAATAACACACTGCCTAAAAATGGGAACCATCCAGGGGGGCTGGAACTAGATGATCCTTTCCAACCCAAACCATTCTGTGATTCTATGTCATAGGCCATGTAATGACTGATGCACCTTACTCTAGGTGTCCCACCAAAGCTGAACGGACACAGATGCCCAGTTCCATTCTCCAACCTCGTTGCCTGTGTATTGTGAAGGTACCTGCACCCAGCTCTTCCACAGGCTGCTGGGAAGCCTCATGCTCCCAAACCTGGTGCAGGACCTAGAGGTGATGCTGTGCAGAGCCAAGGAGTGAGTGTGCTTCCCATCCACACCCTGAGGCTGACCCTTGATGTGATCCAGCACTGGAGTAGAGGGCACCTCATGTGGGAGGAGACAGGGGAGAATGAGGGAGATGCTCAGCCCCTCTTCAAACACAACACAGTTGCACCCCCTGCACCCCAGGATTCACCATGAGCAAAGTCATTCCTAGTGCTGCATTATAGCAGATGCTCAGAAGGGATTTTAGGAAATCTTTTTATGCCTGTCTGTATATTCAGTTTATTCAACCCTTGCTTTAGAAGCACAGACATAAGCATATGCCATGTATCCACTATCTTCCTTCTAAAATAGGTGGGAAGGGAAATATAGAAATGGAGATGCTGCTGTCTCACCCTCTGCTATACGTAGAGAAACAGTCAACAGACAGGTTAGCTTTAGGTACTAGGTACTCATTTTTCTGGTGATATAGAATTGCACTAACAAAGGTTATAACTCTGCTATAATGGTGACTAGGACACCAATAAAGGATTTCATTTGGTATTGTGCAATTTTTTGGCTAATAAAAGAGAAAGCTGTAGAGCGAACAGGTCACATTAAGTGAGTTAAAGACTGAAGAAATGATAGATTCCCAGCTGCAATTGCAAATAGTTCATCGTATCTGAGCAGATGCAATTCCCTGGGATCTGCAGCTCTTGACCTCAGCTAGGAAATGCACTTAGCAGTCATTTGAGGGAAAAACACATTGCAGCTTACAAGGACTGGGGAGTGATAAATAAAGAAGAATGGAGACTGATAAAGAAAATCACTGATAAAGAACCTCTACCATAAGTACTTTGGTATAGTCAGATTGCAATGTCATCCATCTCAGAGCAATGAAATCAGGCTGTTTGAAGAATGGGAGGCTCTGTCCTTGGGCACAGCAGTTTCAAAGGAGATTCAGGGGCTCAGTGGTCGTTTGTAATGTATGTCCTGGTGCAGCATTAAAGCTATTTTTCAGGGGTGAAAACAGACACACATTTCCCATCAGACTGAGACACAATCTAGAGGAAACCACAGCACTAGTAAGAAGCAGCCAGTATTGATACATCTCTCAGCTCTTATGGATGGGTTGTTCCTACAGCTTGAGTGTAATTTTGCCCAGACAGACAGCAGAGACAACACAGAGATGACACCTACCTCCAGGTCTTTGGTAATTGGGTGGGAAGGTCCATGGGTTATCAGGAGAATGGCATAGGCTTTACAGATCAAGCCATGCCCAGCCTCAATGAGGCCAGCATGCCAGTGAGTGACTCCTGCCCGCATCACAGCCATCCCCAGCTGTGCGTTGTTGGGATGGTATATCTTCCTGGAAAAACATTGAGTAATTTGAGTTCAGGAAAGATCCAGGTTCCCAAATGTTCCTCAGTGACATACGTTTGTCAGGGAGCTGACTGTTTACCCAAGTGAAAAGCCCATTGCATTTGGTGCCACTGAAATGGGCAGCCCTGCTTAGAAAGGAACAGGCGTGAGTTATATGAGGACACGAGTTATATGAGGACACGAGTTGTGAAAAGAGGATGAACAACCTGCAAACAGGGAAGTTGGGACCTGGGCTGGAGAATGCCAAGCTCTGTCGTTCCGCATTATTTTGGCAGAAACAAAATCCAAATCTGACCCTACAGCCCAAACGGCATCAGCTCAACTTCAGTCACTCAATGAAGAGCCTAAACTGATAATGCAACAGCCACCAGCTTCTCATTCAAAGTGAGGAGAGAAACAAGTGGATCCAAACCTACAGAAATGCTCATCTCATGCCCTGGAGATGCACCTCTGCCTCTGGGGACTGCCAGATCACTCCCCTGTGGGCAATAGCTGAGGTGGGAAAAATGAAACCTGCCCTCTACATCCAATTTTAGCAGCCAAGGCAGAGTCAGAAGCTGCTTGGACTTACCTGAAAACCTGCCTTCAAGGGCTTATTTGGCATATTGAACTGGCAGCTCTTAAAGCAAGGAAGGGAACTGGGAGCGAAGCAATTTCCTCTGCCATTCAATTAGCTTAGTGCCAGGGCTGGGACATGATGTGGCTTGTCAGGCCTGAAAGCCAGGGAGGTGACTCTGTCACCCCTCTGAAAAAGAACAAAATATCACAGGCCTTTTGGGGTAGAACTGACCAAAAAGACAAGTAATGGGTATGAGATGCTTTCAGCAAGAGGGTGAATGAGATGATGAAATGGACTTTCCTCTCTTTGTCTATGGTTTCCATCAGTCCTGTACTAAAACCTCAGTAATAATAAAGCACATAATTATTATTGGAAGGTGTGCCCTGGATCTATGCAAACTAAGCCTGAATTTCTTTATTCTCACTGAGCTTTTACCACAGGACTTGTGTATACTAATGAGCCAAGCCAAAATCCATGTGTTATTCAAGAGTGAAGGGATATTTTGAGTGACAGGCATTTCACAGTTTCTCTTTTGTCTGCAACTTCTCCTTCCTGCAAGACGCAGGGGAACAGACCATCCCCTGCAGTGGCAACCTCTGTCCTGCACCCAGGCTCTGTGACTTGCTACCAGGGCAGCCCTGAGGTGCTTCTGAGACAAAACAGAAGATGTACCCAAACCATTTACCAGTTATAGTTCAGTGAATCAAGGTGTTTCGGAGCTCTTATGCATTTAAGAAGGGGTCCTCCTCTATGTGGTGATATAATCGGGTCCCAGCCTGAATGCCAGAACTGTTGCCCTGATGGGAGCAGGCTAAGAAAATCATTCTTATAACTCACTGCCTAACGTTGTGTAACCACAGAGGGCTGCCAGAAATAGGGCACAGACATACATGTAGCCATCCACCATCTTCTTGGCATAGTCAGCTGCTTCCTCAAACATCTGGAGGTAGGAGAGCACCTCGGAGGCAATGCTGAGGATCCTCAGGAGGTAGATGTTCGTGTCCCCCAGCACAGGCTCCTGTTTCTTCAGGCACTCACGGCACATCTTCACAACCTGCACCCAGAGGAAGGAGGGAGAAGAAGGGCAAATCGGAGCAGCTTCAACCCTGAAGCTACCACACCAAAGCCCTGTGGGTTGCATGGTCCATACCACTCCTAGAGGCCAAGTCAGCCTCTGCAGAGGTTGGGAAGATAGGATATGTTTTGGTTTGTTGAAACATCAGCCTAGCAAAGTGATTTATGCTCAGCTTTCCCTGTCAGGGTTACATTCATAAAACTAGTGAGGAAGAAGTGATGTCAACTGCTCAGGAGAAGAAGGACCCCAGGAGGTTATGTTTTGTCAGATACTGAGTGCCTACAGGACTCTTATACCCCAACACCACCCACCCAACCTCTTACATTCAGAGCAATGAATGCTCTGAATGACTCCATGAGGCTGGAGACACGGAGCTGCACCATCACCTGCCTGTCTGCTCAGCTTGTCACGTCTGCACCTAGCCATGACCCAATGTCCAGATTTCTGCCCTGGGGGACTTCAGCCTTTTCCCAAAGCAAGTTCAAACCCAGATGCTGAGGTCAACCTGGAGATTTTCCTCAAGCTGTTATGGTCTGAAGAGAACAATTAAATATTTCCTGGGTCAGCAGAAGAGGGAGAAAGGACAAAGTGACTTGAGTTTTCTCACCCTTTGCCCTTGTGATTGTGCTCTGGTTTGGATGTGGGTCTCCCACACCCTATCCTCAGCACCCATAAATGAGCAAGATACAGGAGCCAGGAGGTGAAGAGGAGATCGAGAGGCAAACAGTCTACAGTTTGATGTGCAAAGTCTCCTGACTGTCCTGTTCTCTGTACCTGACAGAGCTGACTCATTACACACGCCCTGTAACTCATGGTTTTTGCCTAGAAGGCCCTTGATTTAACACCTGTGTCAATTGCAGGTGATGGAAGTCACCTGAATCTCCTTGCATCATCACTACAATATAAATCAACCAGCCTGGGATGTTGTCTCAGACACGGTTGGACTTTGCATAGGGCAGAAGCAGCATCAGCTTCTGCAATTTGAGCTGACAAGAGGGCAGGAAGCACATGGGGATGTTCATTTTACAGCAGTGGGGGGTTGTTTCATCCTTAAATCATTGACATAGAGAGACACAAGACCTGCTTTCCCTGGCAGTGCATGAACAGCAAGAGAGCAAAAGCACCAGGACTCACCTCGTGGTACAGTCCCTCCATGCGCGCCTTGTTGATCTTCTCCAGCGTGTCCTTGGAGAACTGGATCACCTCCTTCACCATCTCTGCAGAGGGCTGGGGATAACGTCAGGAAAACCAGTGAGGAAAATGCACTGCCTGACACGTGTCAAAATACCCTGATTGAAGGGATGCTTAGTCCACAGTCTGGGAACCCAATGCAGCTCAGTGGGATGCTTCCCCTATCACCTTCTTATCACTGGTTGTATATACCAGGGTGCCTCTCAGACCCCTCCAAGACAAAGCTGAAATGGTCCTGCACATCTGACATGCATAAGTGGGTTCCTCAACCCTTCTCCCCACTTCTCTCCCTCGGAAAAGGGACAGAATGGACCTTGGACCTGTGGTGTCTCTCAAGATGCCAAAGAGGCTGTGAAAGCCACCAGTTGGTGTGTATGAGGTGCTCCTAGTGCAGCTGCCTTGGAGAAATGAGGGTCTTGAATGAAAGATGGGTGGAAAAAGGATAGGAAAGATAACTAAATTTTACCCACTTTGAGAAATACTGTCTTTAGGTCTAAACACCATGAGAAGGTTGACCTAAGATTTCAGCTGCACCCTGAGAGCGAAATGTGTCTTGCCACACACCTTACTGTGTATTTGAAGACACGGTGCACATCTAGGCATGCCTGGCAAAACACTAACCAGCTCATCATCAGCTGCCTTCATTCAATGCTGAAATGTAAGATTATGATACCCAGAACCATCATTCATCTTCCTCTTCTCCAAAACTTTCAAACTTGCATTTTCAGACTACTCTAGCTATCATAACCTTCTTTTTTGTTAATAGGAAACCTGAAATCAGCCCAGGACTGACTCCAGGAGCTTGCAGGAAGAGCCTGGTGTGGAGACATGCAATAGAACCAGAGCATGCCTATGTGCCCAGCAGCCAAGAAGGACCCTTGGGTGCACATCAAAAGCAGAGACCCAACATTGCAACAGAGGATGCAGAGATTTGCAGCCAGGACCATAGGACTGTCCTATTGCCTTTTTTCCACATGTGGTCAATCAGATTTTTGAGGAATCTTTGAAATTCAGCAAGCTGGGATAACCTCTTGGAAGTTTAGCATGAAAGGAAAACCAGTAGCTTTTCAGAGCCATATACCCCCCATCTATTTATGGGTACATATGTGTTGTGGTTTAAGCCAAGAATGTAACTCCCATGGTTGAGATAAGAACAGACAATGTGTCTGTGGTATGATGTATTATTCTATATTATTAGACTGAAGCTGTCATAGCTAACCAGATTTTGGCAGCTGTTTGAGCAGCACACACGGTGTCCTAGAGCACGGAGCCCATTCAAAGGCAATGCTAACATCAGTGCAAATCACATGGTTATACTGTGTGAGTAAAGACTCCCAGAATAGGCACTGTAAACAGCACTTCCACAGTGGCTTTGTCTAATAAACATCTTATTGCATTTACTAGATCCCTAAGTCTGTTGCCATTATAACCAAGGGGAACTTTCTCCCAAGTAACAAGTGACAGGATAAGAGGAAACGGCCTCAAGCTGCACCAGGGGATGTTTAGATGGAGCTGAGGAACAATTCCTTCCCCAGAGGGTGCTCAGGCATTGGAACAGGCTGCCCAGGGCAGTGCTGGAGTCACCGTCCCTGCGTGTTCACACCCCGGGTAGACGAGGCCCTCAGTGACACGGGTTAGTGGTGGTCTTGGCACTGCTGGGAATGGTTGGACTGGATGAGCTTAAAGGTCTTTTCCAACCTGGTTGATTCTATGATTGTATTTGGAAGGGGTGAAAGACTAGATGTCAGAGCAGCTGCTGAGGATGTAAGCTGTCAATCCTGCATGTATTCATAGCATTGTTTCCATGCAGCTGTGAGTGTTGCTGCCCTCAGGCACACAAGCCTGGATTCAGACAGTGCGACACAGCCGTGCTCTGCCGGTGAGGTCAGCCTGGATACTCATTGTGTGTGCAGGGAGTGTATTTTTAACAGCTGGAATCATGCACCTTGCACAGTTACAGGCTTTTCCTGCATGAGCACTTCAGATGGTGGAGGACATTCGCCCAAAAATGCCTGTCTTCCTGCTGTGTGCTGCAGAGCAGCTCTAATGCTCACACAGAGAGGATGGTGCATCTCATGGCTCAGTCAGGGCTTGGTAGCAAGTGTTCTGTGAGAGTCGGGATTTCTTTCTGGCATCCACTGGAGGAGGTGTTTGAAAATACTTCTATGGAAAGTCAAAAATGCTTCTGCATCCAGCACTGAGCCTAGAACCGCTTTACATTGCAAGTGGGGCGTCTCAGTAGTCAGGATTAGCTGTAAAATGAGGTTTGATAATTTGATATTGGGATTATATAGCAGGGTCTTTTGCACTAAATGAGAACCTGACCCAGCAAATAAAGGGTCTCCTCGAGTCCCATGTTCTATCTCCTATGGGAACTCCCTGATACCAGCTTGATCCTGTTTCTCCAAACCATTCTCAAGGAGAGACTCCGCAATATCCACCCTTTCCTGGCTGCCACCTATATGCAAGAAGGGTCACAGGACTGAGCTTGGCTTTCTGGTAACTGCTGAGCCTGAGGCTTTTGTACTCCTCTCCTGGTGGCAGTGCTGGTCTGAGGTGATGGTTCCTCATCCCACCTTTGCTGTTTGGTCTTGCTGCACATCAGCCCCTGAGCAGTACTCTCTGATTCACTTTGTGACTGCTCAATTGTGCAGATCAATGACTTGATAATACACTAAATTACCCTGCCTTGCTTTGCCTTCCCTTATACACTTTGTAAAGCTTCCAGGAGCAGAGACCTCCTAAGCTAACACTGCCACAGGGGACCAAAAAGTATCCACAATTACATCCTTGGGCCAAGGATGGTTCCAAGAGGAACCAAAAAGAAACACTTAGAGCTACCAGCATGTTCATAGACTGGAACTGCTGGCCAAGCAACACATCCCACTGCCACCAGCAAGACACAGCCTTACAGCCTCCCACCCCGTGACTTGTGAGACCTCCCAGGAAAACACAACTTACTTAAAAATGAGCAGTCGAACATGTCAATTCTTCACAGGCTGCCCACAGTAACCATGCACAAATGTCAAGTGATGGTGCCTGTCCCTGTGACAGGCTTTTGCAAGGAGGGACTGGAATTGGAGGCTTCCCACCTTCCTGGAGCCAGTGTGATGGTTCATGTGTTGCAAACCACACAGCCTCAGCAGCACTGGTTAGTCCTGCCACCATGAATCCCATGCAACACATTTTCCTTTCTGCTGTTCAAAGCTTTGATTCCTTTTTAGTTCCTAAAAAAAACCACCCCGAAATCTAAATGCCAGCATGTTTCTCAGCTCTAGACCTGATTTTTAATGTTTTACCATTCTGCTCATTGACGGACTTTTAAGTTAGTGCCAAGGGCAAATTTTGTGGGCTTTTTTAAAGTAAAAACTGCATTTATGTTGATAACAGGGATTATAGAATCATAGAATCAGAGAATGGTTTGAGTTGTAAAGGATCTTAAGATCATCCAGATCCAATCCCCTGCCATGGGCAGGGACACCTCACACTAGACCATGTCACCCAAGGCTCTGTCCAACCTGGCCTTGAACACTGCCAGGGATGGAGCATTTACCACTTCTGTGGGCAGCCTGTTCCAGTGCCTCAGCACCCTCACAGTAAAGAACTTCTTCCTTAGATCTAACCTGAACTTACCTTGTTTAAGCTTACACCCATCACCCCTTGTCCTATCACTACAGTCCCTGATGAAGAGTCCCTCTCCAGCATCCTTATAGGCCCCCTTCAGATACTGGAAGGATGCTCTGAGGTCTCCACACAGCTTCTTGTCTCCAGGCTTGGCTGTGCATGGTGGGTTTGAATTGTTGTACTCAATTGGGGTTCAGTTCTGTTCTCACTTTTTACACTGGCACTAGTCAGGCTTCTGCCAACATCTGACTCTTTCCTATTGAGTGTCCCTGGGCTGAGGAACCACGGTCACAGTGACACACAGAGACACAGCCAACTCTGGGTTTGGACACAGCAGGACAACACATACCTTGCTTTCCCCCTGCTTCACCGCCAGCATCAAGTCATCCTTGATCTGCTTCTTGCAGTGCTCGCAGGCGCAGTCGAAGTAATACTGCTTCTTGAGCTGCTTCCGCCGCTCCTCGCTCACGTTGAGGAAATCCACATAGGAAACAGACAGCTCATCCCCTGGGGAAATCTTGCTTAGTGCCCGCAGCTCGATCCTGAGTGCAAAGGAGATGACATGTGGACTGGGAGAAGCAGCAGAAGCAAAGGCGCAGCCATAGAGCCGTCAGGGACAAATCCTGCCCCAGCCTTGCAGAGGAGTGCCCTTGCCCTGAGGTGTGCTTTAGCTCTTCAGGGAGACAATGCAGAGATGGACAGCAGTTTGGTTATCTGAACACAGAGTAAAACATAGTCACACCAGTTTCTCCTGCCCCTTTGCAAGTCCCTGGCAGGGATATGTAAGGATCTGAGCTATAAACAGATTGCAGTCCATTACTTCATCTGGATGAGGGCTGAACACAGACATAAACTTCTGCAGATCTGCAGAAGAAAGCCCTCAGATCAGGAGTCCCCAACAAGCCTTGTAAAATGCTGAGTTTGGGCTTTGGGTCTTTTTTTAAGTACTGCTTTGTGTGCTACCCGCACATCCCTGGCCACACTCCCAGATCCCAAGCTGAGCTGCCTTCAGTATCATTTTCACTCCAAAAAGTTAAGACAAATTCCCTCTAGGTGCTGGGTAAGAGATGCCCTCACCCTGTTCATGCATCTCCACATAAAGGCTTGGAAATAATTCTCTGGAAATTGTCTGGGTTTTAGTAGTTCATTTGATCTGATGCCTATTGCTACTATAAACCACAACTCAATTACCAGTCTTTGTCACTAAGCCAAAATCCATGGGAAACGCTTGACGACAGGCTTTTAGAAAGCCAGACCTTTGCACCTACCTTTCCCTCATGTAATTCCCTGTGAAGGTCTTAAATAATGTGGACACTTAAAACTATTCCCTGCTGTTCCAAAATATGGGCTAAATCTCCCAGTTACTCTGGGCCATCTCTCAGTTGCAGGGGCTGGACAGGCTCAATTGAATGAAGAACTTGGCTAGAATGGGAAAAAATGTCAACAAATACCAACTGTGAGGTGGTGCTTCTGTATCCATCTACTCCCCCATCTACTAGTGACTCTACCCATGGTTAGAGATAATTCACTGCGCTTGAGACCAGTGATCTTGGGCTCTCTGCTCAGACCCATTAGTTGGTTACACATATTTTTGCAGGTAGGAGTACTTACAGGTTATCAAAATGAAGGCAGTCTCATGGTCTGATCTCCCACCCTACCATGAGGTCCATCCCAGTCCTGGGACTCCCTCACTGTGGGTAGCATGACTTGATCATCCTCCCGCTGAGCTCAGCAGCGTGTCTGATATACATGCCTGCTATGAGATGGACCTGGGGGGACCTACTGGCTCCCATCTGAACACAGGGTGCTTTAGATGGGATCCAATGAAGGTCTCACAGAAGGCATAGGACTCAAAGGTCTCACCTTTGCTAACTAAGTCTTTTTGGAAGGACATGACTTTCTCTGTGTGATCGTATTTCTACAAAGGGATTGTAATTCCTGTTTCATTCCCTTGTAATTCCCATTACAAGCTCTCCAAGGGTGTAGCTCTGAGCTCTTTGGCTGTGCTAAAGCTGCTGTGAAAACTACTCTCTGAGGCTGGTCTTAACCTTCTTTGGGTGTTAGATCATAGCAACAGTATATTTCATCCAAAACTTATCACTAAACATGCCATCGTCACGAAGAGCAGCTCTTAGTTATGTCGCAACCACAGGAAGATGACAGCTGGAGAACGATGTAACCTCCTGCTCCAGGAGAAAGTGCATGGAAAAGAGCAATTCCCATCAGAAAGGTTGACACATACACACATTCCTGTTCACACTCGACGGGATCCTCGTTAAAGTGAGTCATGCAACCAGAGAAGCAGAATCAAGCCTCTGACTTTTATGATGCCCCTGATAGCCTAAGCACGGTAGGTATATTTTAAGCAGGCCCCCCCCCTTGTGTGGAGGAGTTTGGTAGCGTTTGGGATAAGCCTGGAAACACATGGCATATTTTAAATGCTATAGTTAAAGAGACACTGTCAGCCAAGAGCACCCCACCAAGCTCATCCTGTGCTCTTTCCCCAGTGCCTTCCTCAAGTACTAAGGACCTTGAAAGCACACACACAGACATAGTGTGCCTGATAGCTCAAAACACAAATTGCCTCAAAATAGCAACTCTAATCAGAACTGAAACTCATTTGCCCCTTTTTATCCTATCTATAGTGCACCAAGAAGGTGTCAGTGGTGAAGAAGAGCACTTGTAAAGCATTTAATGTCTTATCTGAGGAATTGTGTGTTTGCTTGAAACTAGTATTTAAAGACAACAGTGTCCCTTTAACAGGGCTAACTAAAATATACCACATGCAGTGAGCTAAGCAGAGAACTTTTCTTTCTTTACATATATTTTTGTTATTTCTTTGGTTTGGATCAGGTAACAGTGGCATCATTAAAAGGTAAAACATTAATCAGGTATTATGATAAAAGAGGATGAAACCTACATCTCACAGTACTGCTACTGTAGGCAAAGTATTCAACAGGCACCGTTTGTTGCAGAAGAAACGTGGACTATTTAGTATGTCAGTAATGCAACCATTTCTCATCCTCTAACACGCAAGGGTTTATTTTGGGCTGTACAAGATTAGCAAGACCTTGTTCTGACTTTCACGCTCTTGCCGTAGTCAGGGGAGGAGAAATGAGAAGTGGAGAGGGGAAATACTGACAGGGAGGAAGCCAAGGGAGAGGGTGGGAAGGCAGATAGGGAATTCACCATAGGAGAGACAATCACAGTATTACCACTACTGTTTTAATGTACTACAAAATGCAGAGTTAAGTGAGGTTTGGGTTTAGTGGGGCTTTACACAGGGGAGAAGTGAATCCCCTCGGGCTGTTTGCAGCTTTTCCATTAAACACAGGACATGAGGGGTACAGGGCAAAGGGAGAGGATGATGCTTTCGAGACCGACCCACCTCATCTGTGTGTGGAACATTGATCTTACAGCCTCATGACTGAAAGACAAAACAAACATCTGCAATTTACACAGGTGCAAGTACAACAGAAATATGGGTACACAGTGTAGGGCATCAGGACATCATCCTGACAGGAGACAAGGGCTTTCCTGTGCTTGGTTCATGCTTCATTGCATGAGAGCTTCACTTCTGCTATGCTATCACTGAATTGCCCATCACTGGTCCATAAAGGATTTGGTGGAGAATTGTCCCATGCTGTGATTTTAGGAGGGGCCTTGGCCAGGGAATGTTCAAAACCCACTTCTGAGGTTTGGCAGGCACAAGGGGGCTAGTTCTGCACAGAAGTGTCTCCACTGACATTGGCAGTCATGCTCTCTAAGACACAGCTTGAAATGGAAATCAGCCTGGGATAGCAGCAGCAAGGACTATGCTCTGTGTGATGAGTTTAGTGGGTCCTCAAGTCCAGTATTGTGCCTTGATAGATACAACAGGGGCTTATCATCAGGCTTGCACAGGAAGGTAAGAAACCTTCATAATTCACTTTGCCAATAACCAGATGGTCCAGTTTAAAGTCAGTAACAGGATACATGTGGGAGCTTCGACAAGCTGCCAGGCAAACAAAATGCCATTCCTCTACTTACCACCCAGAAATTCAGACTTATCACTGCTAGTTCCTCCTCCACTTCCCAGGCTGGGTGGAGAGGCTTTCCATCATCCCACTATGGATCTGATCCAGGGTAATTGGCTACCAGAGCACAGACTCCAACCTAACTTTGGATCAGACCCTGTTTCCCAAGATAAGTCATCCTAATGCAGTTTTGTTTTTGCTTTGCTCGTTTATCAGCTGCTTGATAAACGCTTGTGTAGTTTTATCAGGTAAAACCAGCAGCAACAACAACTGGAGTGCACAAGCAATGTGTTAGTTCAAGAAGGGGAGGCTGGGGGGTTAACTTAGAGCTCTAAGGTTTGCTGAACAGTTGTTTCCACATCCTTAGTGGAAAATCTGGATGAAATACTGTGGTTGTGCAGCTTTTGACACACAGTCAATGTCTTACTCGTGATGCAACTTGATGGATCAGGTGCAGTTTATACCCATTATGTCTTGGAGACTGGGAAGGGCAGAACATCCATCCTATGGGCTGCCCCAAGCTCTGAGAGCAGCAGCCTCCACTCCCAGCTCTGTTGAAACATTCCTGCATTTCCCACTTAATCTCTTTCCATCTCATATATCCCACAGAAGTTTTCTTACAACACTTGGGTGGGAATGCGGAATGCCCAGCGGCTTCGGGCATCTTGCACTCGCACGTGACTTGGTTTGAGAAAACCAGTCCCAATTGTCATTAAGATCCCCTTGCTAAAGAGTTAATCAGTGATTAACAGAGATGGAACACTCACAAAGATGAAGGTTGTGTTAGGAATTGTGTTATAAACACATCAGCAGATAGTGATACACAGCTGATTGCAAGCTTCGGTTATGAAAAACTTGGACTGTGGACCTGATATTATCTTTAGTAATTTATTAATCATAATTGTTCCTTAAATAAAGCTTTAATATAAGGGGTAATCTAGGCAGCTACTTAGTACTTTATGTGCCTATTGCAAGTCTGGTTTCAAACCTCACAGAAACCAGGGAAAAATCCAGTTCACTGGATTTGGGGTCAAATCTTGTGTATTTGTTTAGTGCATTGGATAATAATGAGAGAGAAAACAGTTCCTCTTTAAAAATAAACTCCTGATATATCTTTTCCTGAGCTAGAGAAGGAAACAAGAATGGGATGACACTGTGGAGTTAGCAGAGTCTGCTGAGTTGCCTGTTAGGATGCATCCTCACTGTGCCTGAGGAAAGAAATCCACTCACTTGCCATTGTTGAAGATGACAGTACAGTTGGGCCAGCAGTCATGGTTGACCTGGCAGAGGTTGGGGAAGATTCCCACTCCAACAGCCTGCAGTCCTCTTTGGTCACTGAGGGTAAAGCCGTTGCAGTTGATCTAGCCCCAGAACATAGGAAGGAAGAAGCATTAAAGGAGAGAAAGCTTCAGGATTTCTCAGTTCTCACTGATGCTTTAGAAGAGGTATATCTCCAGCATTCCATCTCCAAACTTCAAGGAGAAAGGAGTGCCTACAAGATCATTGCAGAAGGTAGTTGTAGAAACGACATCTTTAGTTGGGATAAAACATCAGAATAGAAGCAACACAGGAGTCACACAGATGGACCAACCCAGAGCAGAGCTGAGTAAATGTTGCTGAATATTTGCTGTTAATATTCATTTGGGATGTCTAAGATAACTTGGGGCTGACCATGCACTGGTTGCCTTAGATTCACTTCCTGCCAATAATGCAGAGAAAGGTCACAGGAAAATGAATTCGAGGCCATTCAAGCAGAGTCCTGGCAGAAAGCAAAGTTCATGCTTATTAAAACAGGTATCAGTTAGAAATTAACCGTGTGAGCTGCATTCAACCTGGTCATGTTTGCTGTGTTGCCCACAGAGCTTATAAAAACCAACTACTACTGTTTGAGTCCCAGATCATTTTCAGAATGACTACTTTTGCATGACATTTATACCGAGAATGAATTAGTACACTTTTCTGTACAGTGCATTACTACCATATATGAATGGAACAGGTTTTAGTCACAGGCACTACAAAGGAAGTATTTGCAAAGGCAAAATGTGATAGGATTTAATAGGGTATAATTAAAGCAAATAATTAACTTGGCTGCTAATTATTTTACTCTGTTAATAGTTTTATTTCCTTTCTTAACTGATTCTGTACTTCATCTGTACTTCCTTACTTCTGCACGGGCAAGCTGTGCCCATCACTAGCAGATAGATCTTCCTCTGCCCATTGGACTGCAGGGAGGTGTTTTCTCTGCAGGGTGGATACCAAAGGATGCAGTGTCCCCTCCCTGTGCAAATCCAACTTCTCCATCACATCAGCCATCAGCAGAGGTGCCAGCAGAGCATGTGTCTTGTCTCAGCTCACCCTGGTCCTTTTGGTAGTGCTGCTAGCTGATGGGTTAGTGCAGCCCAGGATACACCAACTTGTACCAGAGCAGCTCAGCCTGAACTGGCTTCTGGGAATTTCCCTCTCTGCTACACTGAGGACAAAAGTTTGTAGTTAAGAAGTTAATAATGGATATTATTAAATATATTTAGTATGTTTTACCTGTTTTTAGTATATATATAAAAAGTATGCATTTACAATATGCATGTAAAAAACAAATGCACACAATCTACAATAGACATCAATGTATATACTAAAACAGAACTGCTATATTAAAATATATTGTAAGTATATTTACTAAAAGTATATTTAAAT
>NW_009939492.1:1742-16507 GCF_000696875.1 Nestor notabilis | reverse complement strand
GCCCCCGAGACGAGCGGGGCGCGGTTCGCGACCTTAGAGCCCGTACTGAAATGCCGTGATTGCTCGCAGCAAGCGGGTACCGGGTACTCTGTGTGTGTGCGAGTGGAAACTGCAGGCTCTTCTCTCGCCTTTCTGGCAATCTACACGCCCAGAATTTCCCTCTTCAAAAACTTGGAGATGCGCCAGCTGGAATTGTTCTTTCCTTTTGGCTTCTGCCTTCCAGAACTAGACGATTTTAGGGTGTCTGTCCGAAAATCGCAAAGTGATTCGGGGTGCTGCTTATCACCCAGTCTTTTGGAATGTCCCTCGACAGCAGAAATGGTGTAATTACAGAATAAAACCAGCCAAATAACTTGAAAAGCATGAATAAGCCAACTACTTAGAGTCAGAATAAAACCAGGCAAACAACGCTCAGTGCTCACTTCGAAGAAGTGAGCCCAGGCATACATATGTATGAAAATGATGAAATAAACTAATGTTTTTGAGATTATTGTAATTATTTTAAAAATAATAATAATATCCATGAGAATGTAAAAGATCTGGCAGGGAAAGGAAAATGAGTACTTTTCAAGGTGAAAACTCTGACTAGGATAGCCTTTTCTGAATGCTGAAAAGTAACTGGCAACAATTTCTTCTTGTGGTAATCTGTCTAATAATTTGTACATTTAAATTGCAAGGTGTGCGTCACGCCCTGCTGAAGGCAGTAGCTTGAAGGCTTTGATATAGAGCACCCCAGTATGCATATGGCTTACCTGTTCATAGTATTCTTAGTAACTTAATTAAAAAGGACAGACACACAATGGGCTTCTAGTTTGATTCAGAGGGAAAGAAAGTGTTTAAGCTGTGGAATGAATTAATTTGCAAAACCTTTGCTATGTTCAGAGACTAATTTTCTAGGTTATTTGCTAAACAGTAAAAATGCTCAGAATGAGTTATAATGGTGTGATTGCTTAGCTGATTCTACAGCCCGCCTTCGGTGCAGGGTGCCATGGGTTTCTGTGGCACTACTCCTACAGGTAGTATTCTGATGGCTGAAGGTAGCAGGATTGGGCCCACCGTCAGATAGCTCTAGAATGCTGCGTGGGGATGCGCCCATTGGCATTTATGAGAAGTCTTTGGTTTCAGAAGGAGAAGAACTTAGGGTTAAATTCAGATCTCTCAGCTGTTGCTGGTTGGGTCACTGAGCCCTGTTCTTGCCTTCTCTGAGGTCTGCTGTAGAATTTGCTTCAGTCCAGCTAAAATATGCTTGTGTGGGTAACTGTAGGTTTCTGTTGCCTTAGGGCAAGTTGAAGCTGCTCAGTATATTGGAGATCAAGGCCTGAGGGAATAAGAAGGATGATTGCATCTGTGACTATCAAGAAATCAATGTGTTTTGCCTCAAATGAGAGATTAATCGGAAAAGAAATATCATTTAATCAGCATACAGGTTTGTGGTCTGGACCCACTCCTGTGCTAATAATGTTCATGAGAGCGTCTCCACAGGTAGAAGGAAGGCTTAATTTAAGTATACATTTGTGATTTGTCTCTTCTGTGTGCTTTATGGGGTCTGTATTTCAGATCTTTCGGGAGGTAAGAAACTTCCTGCTCACACTGAAGCTGTGTTAGAGTAACTTCAGAGCGAATGCCAGCCCAAGAAATAATCTCCAAGCAGTAGAACTGAAATTTATAAAATACAGCCTTACTTGGAATTGCTGACTTGAGTGTCTAGACCCAGAGAAAATGTATTGCCTCATTACAGAAGCACCTTAAAATCTTGATTTTTAAGGGTATTTCCTGTCACTTTAGTAGGAATATTTATGGGAGTAGCAGAAGGGATTTGTGGCTCACTGTTAGGAAGATTTTAAACTTTGTAATGAAATGAATTATTTAAGAAAGCAGGAATATGTGTCAAAATATCTGTTGTTACCATTTCAGGTAATCAGAAGATGGACTAAGGAAGGTACTTTTTCTCAGAGGAGGGTATTGCATTTGTGATGACTGATGGAATTTACATGTAACTATTGTCCTTGTCATCTGCATACATGATGTTTGGATCAGCCCTTGCCTGAGAATGTAGATTAAGTTAGTGTTCTGTGGCTAGAAAATTCATCTTCATAATTTTGCTTCATCCAGTAAAATTTGTTCATAAATTTAGAGAATACTCTTATGGAGCTATGAAATTTAGAAACTTATAATAATGCTAAACAGGACCTGATTTTAAAATGATGCTCTTTTGAGCCAAGAATAAATTGAGTTAATGGAATACGTAGCATTTACCTTGACTTGTTTGGCCAAGCCTTTTAAAATATTATTTTAGTTACTGAAAGTAATCTCCAGGAAGTGCAGTTTTGATAGAGCACTTCAGTGCTAGGGCAAATCAAATGTCAAGATGGCTACAGAAACTACAAGCAATAAGGATATAGGAATTTCTCAGCAGTAGGTATTTTTAAATGGATTACAGTCTGTAAATACATACAACAAGGTGTGCTTCTACTCTTAAATCCAATGTGTTGTGAGTAAAGTAGCATCAAACTTAGAGTTCTCTTCTGGTGAATTTAGATCTCTGCTCGTAGTTTTAATTCAGCTCTTTTCATAGAGTAGTTTCTGTTTGCCTGTCATTCTGATGCTGTTTGTTAGCCTGGATGTACAATGGACATGTGGGTGCATCCCAGAGAAAAAGCAGTATGATGTGGTATCAGTTCTACTCACTGCTTCAGATGAGCTCATTGTTTAGGTAAACAACTGCCAAACCCACTGTGGAGGAGGATCTCATTATTTCGCTATTAAAGGTGTATTTCCTGCTTCATCAAGATTTCCATGAGTAATTGGTGTCTGTGTTCCTGCTTGCCATCAATGACTTGCATTACTTACTCCTGTAGACTAAGCAGAGTTTGTAGCCAGCGCTGGTTTGTTTTACATGGAGGCTTAGTTTGAACAAACACAATGCTTAACCGCTGCTGAAGAAGAAAGTAACTTCTATTCTTCTCCTTCCAGATATCTAAATGCTCTATTGAGTACCTTCAGTAAGCAGATTTATTTATTTATTTATTTTTTAATTATCTTCTTTCTGCGCTGACTCCAACATTGGACACTGGAAAAATCTTTTACTGTAAGGATCAGCACAGCTCCTGAGTATGCCCTCCCATCCATCAGCAAGGAAAAGGCAATGTTAGCTGAATTAAAATGGGTTTTCTCCCTCTGGAAGGCTCAGAAAAAGAGAGAGAAATGGGAAGAGTAAAAAGGAAATGAGGGAATAGTAAAATTCTAAAAAAATAGTAATAGGGGAAAAGTAAAAGACAGCAAGGAGAAAGTTGTAGCTGAACTGGGTAGTTTGGCTTCCCAAAGGATGAAGGGGTCAGTGGGGTTGTACCGTAGCCCTCTGACTCAGCTCCCTGCTTGTGCCATGGGACTTCAGAAAAGATTTCTGGTTGATTTCAGTGGGACTAGAAGCCTTGCTGAGGGATTGAATTTAGCTTTTTGTGTCTCCACTCCACAGATAGAAAGGAGATAAAAATGCCTCTTGAGTAAATGGGACTACTAAAAGGCCTTTTTCAGAGATACACTGAGCTGAATATTTGGAATTTTTACTTAAACAGAGATGAAAATTAGCACTGCAGAGCTTGATGTACTTGAATAAGTTTTACCTCTGCTTTTCAGGGTCAGTTCAATTAGCTAGGGGATGGATTTAAAATTCCATTGGAAAATACTATCTGTATAAATCTGGCTATTGCAGTGCTTACATAACAACCTGTATTTTACTTAAATTCTGTAAGTCTGACACAGAGTGTTCTCCTGGGGGGGTCACTTCATGTTCCTGCTTCATCCATTGGATGCACTACTTCAGTTAATGGGGCATGTCTTTTTAAAGGGGGCATGCCTTAATGGCAGGCTGTCTTAAGAGGTATACTTTGTGGATGCTGTTAGTTTTAATGGCATTACGGCATTACCATTTTCTCTTCTGTCAAAGTTTCAGTGAAAGTTAGCTCTTCCTTCAAGGAAAAACAACATTGATTTTAAAGGGAGTATTTTTTTTCCAGTTTTCCAGAACTGGGTTCCATGCTTTTGCAATTGTATTAACTAAAGATACTTTGTAATGACTGCAAGTATTCAACATTTCATTAGAGTGCTTGAATGACTATTTAATATGCTTATACTGGGAGTTAGTGGGGCATGTGAAAAGTACGTGAGGGTTATTTTCTTCATCCAGATTATAAATGTGTATCCCTTTGGCAGAATTTGCTTCATGCAAAGAATTTTTGTAATAATTACAAAGTCTGCATTTTTATGTGCATGTGAATAATTTGTGGCAAAACATGAAGCCTTTGGACATTCAAATGAATCTATGCAGTTGTCTGTTTTAAAGGCATTAGAATTAAAAAGAAACAGAAGCACTGGGTGTATAGTGTTCATGCAAGTACTCCTCTAAGAACAGAGGCAAGTTTCCACTGCAGAGAACAGAAGCACGCCAATTCAAATAGAATCAGAATATCTCAGCTTCATCTCAAATGCAGCACATGGATGACAGCATGCAGTAAATGGGCAATCTTTTCCCTCTAAGTACATCCTGAGGCTGCAAAGCTGAGCTGTCATGTCCCTACAGACCAGATTTCTGATCCCATTCTTGGTTTTAAGCAGGCTGTTGTCATTGAAGGGTTAATAATTTCTGTTAAGAAAATGTATTGGTCATTCTGTTTCCAGAATCTTTCACGGTTTTTGGCCTTTGATAGAAGACATTGTGTATGTATTCTGCTCATCATTTTCATCAATTACATGGTACGCTTATTGGCAGCTCTCATGCATAAATGATTATTTTGCTAGAGTAGGAGATGACAGGACTGAGACATGTAAGAAACTGAAATCTTTGGCTCATAAAAAATTCCTGATGGATACAAATGGTGTTTCAATAACTTTCGATCCAAAAACTTTCCTTGCAAGGCGACATGACTGTTCTTCTTGCCAGTCACGGCAGGTGCTCCATCTGTACAAATGCCGCCTAATTTGAACCAGTCAAGCTTAACTGTTTTTTTCCCACTATCTGCCACATTTTCAACAAATTTTCTCAGTTCTTTAAACAAGTGTGAGGCAGCAGTGTGGAACAAAATGGACAGAGGCCAAGCAGTTCCTTAATTATAGCAGGGTTTTTTTTAACACATCGAACAACAGCAGTCAACTGTGCAGTGTCAGTAGCATTGCAACTTCCCTTGGTTCTGAGAAAAAAAGATACTTGCATGAATCTGTTAAAAATTGAATGCATGCTGTTGTGTTGTCTAATAGCATCTCAGTCCTTCTCATTGTCATGCTGCATGAAGAACTATGAATGTATCAGCTGTGTGCTGTTCTTTTGATCTGGCTTGTGCAGCAATAATTGATGTACACTCTCACATTCAGCCTTTGTTGTCTGAGAACAGCTCTTTCTCACAAGCTTGCCATATTACACCTTTGCCACTGGTTCCAGCTCCAAAATGTGTATTTATTTCTTACATACAAAAAGCTGGCATGCTGGAGATCTTTCTTTGTATGAAATCGGACTGCAGGTCAGAGCCCATAAAATTTATTTTGCATTAATTTTAGTTTATATAAAAATACTGTTCCAATTTGGACTTTCTGTGTGGCTGTATCGCCACACCACAAGGATACTTCTACAGGTTCTGTCCCTTCTCTGAAGAAGCCTGGCCTGAGGGAAATTCAGTGTTAGCTCCATGCACTGTCATCTTAGTATTTTTCTCACTGTAGCATGCAATGATGATGATGCTTTGATGATGAGTAAATTGTGTTAAAAAGTTTATGGATGCTTGAGTTACATAGGAAATCATTAGAAAAACATGAGGTGAATGAGGATGCTGCAGGTTGCACAGGTCCATCATTTTCCCCTTGCTGTGGAGTTGCAGAGCAGGTAAGCTCTGCCTCTCTATGGTCTCCCCAGAAGGAGCCTTGCTGACTGGAGTTTCTGTATCATGCTTCTTGTTTTAATGAAACAATTTTAATCATATGGACTAAACCTGCTAGTTTTAAATTCTGGTTCTAGAAGCTGTGGAGTGCAGCTTTGAATCCTGAGTAATCATTTGGGCTTCTGCAAAGGGAGACTAAAACACCAAACAGGCTTGCAGAGTAGTGCTTCAGGAATGCAAAGCAGTGAGGAGTTACAGGCTGATTCTGTGACCCTGTGTCCATAATTTCCTTTTTTTTTTTCTTTTTTTAAATATTATTGTTACCTTTCTTGTAAAAAATATTAAAGGTAAGGGGTCAAAAAGACTTGAATTTAATAAATACCTGTATTGTAGTAGAAGTGACATTTTTGTGACTGCAGATGTAAATGTGTGTACGCGGGAACTAATGGAGTGATCCGTCTCAGCCCTTCCCATGTTATTGTTTCTTCATTTTGGACCAATCAGTTGCAGGTAAATGGCACTGACAGGGAAATATTTTTTAGTGATTTAAATACCACAGTTGACAGAGAAAGACTGATTTTCATCGGATCAGCTATCAGGAAAGTGTACTTCACTATCGCCATCTAGAAAAAAGCAACATGTTTGTTTTTAATTACAGATGCTGAGCTTGTTATGATCAGTTGATGTGAGTAGAGGTAGGCTGCTTGTAGGGGTGGAAGGTTTGTAGTGTGAAAGTTGGATACTGGGGAGAGGTGGAGTTTTTGCCAACATTGCCTTAGTAGTCAGGTTCACTGTTTTCACCCACATACTCCATGTTCTTGGCATTACCTAGCAGCATCTTGGATTGAAGTGTTGATCCTGGAAGCAGTTCCCTTTTGGTCAGAGAAATTACTTATAAACTTTGTCCCTTCTCCAGTATAACTTAGACTAAGTGATTTTATTTGACAACTTAATAATTGTACCTTAGCTGCCTCTGAAAACATTTTGCACTTGGATTTTATTAGTCTTGAATGTATTACTTCTTCAAGAGAATTTTTATAGTTCTTGCTAATGAAGAATCGAAAAGGGAAATTAAAAGCAAGTGCTCTGTTTTCACTTCCTAACAAATTCAAAATATAAGCAAGTGTAATTATATTTTCATAGTTTTCACACCAGAATGGGGAGGGGGGAGAGGGGAAAGCCCATTTGTGTAAACTGTTTGAAACCACCTTGCTGTGCCAGAGCGGGAAGTTGGTGTTTGTAGGCTCCCTGTGAGCTTCATCACCTCAAGGGCACCTCCAGCCACGTTAGACCATGGCTTTGTGGCACACGTTTTTACTGCAGGGGCTCTGTGGGACATTATAAAGTTCACCTTCCATCCTAATGCTGTGCTGTAGTTCCTCTTGCTGGTGAAAGCCTTTCATCTTTCATTAGGGCTTTGACCCCAGGTTGATTTGAAGGGGGAACCTGGGTTTCCTTGCCCATCCAGGAAAAGAACCACCATCACCAAACTCCCAAATGAACCAAACAAAAGCCTCTGTCAGCAATAATTCGTCAGATGTGACAGGTCAGTGTGCCTCAGTTTGGACTTGCATTTGTCAGGCTTGGCAGCAGCATGAGGGGGAAGTACTGTCTATAAAGAGCTGGCAGGGATGTACCAGATAAAATACCTGTGTAAGAAGGCTTATCTGAAGAGTTGAAGGGCAGAAAGATCAGGACATGCTGAAACATTTCCATAAGATTTGTATCTCTGGTGCGCAGTAAAAGATAAAACATCCCGCTGATGCTAAAATATATCCCTGCTAAGCCTGCAATTACCTTCTTGGCAACCCTGATGCAGGTATTTTCCTGGGCCCTGAGAAAATAGTTGTTCTGGGTGCATAGCGGACATTGCGATTTGTCAGGGCTGCAACATGGACATTGGTACAAAGGGCAAGTCATGGAGCTCCTAATCCATCCAGGGAAGCATCTTGGACAGGAGCTCTGTCTGTGGGCATCTGTGTGAAGTGCTCACAGCTATTAGCAGTAATGGGCTTCCCTCAGAAGTCATTATCTTAAAAGTCTGTTCAAGCGCTGCTAAGCTTTTCTACAAAAGAGGAGTTTCTTTATAGGATGGGTGGCTTGTCTAGAGTGTAAGACCAGTGATGACAAGTCCCTGCTGCTGTGAAGCCTAGGCTTATGGCACTCTAAAATACTGCCTTTGGAGTTTTTAATGTGTGAGTCGAGGATGTTTTTAATTGCTATTGTTTGCATAAAGCCTTTGACGTTGTGATTCAGGGCTTCAGAAGGTCTTCTCCTGAACCTTACTGTGGAAAAATGCTCAATTCTTTTCCCTTAGTGAGTGACATGGTTTAGGGGAGGGTGGGTAGGTGAGATTTCAATGGTCTCGGCAATGGAGGAGTCCTTTGTGGCATTCTGCAATGTAGGCTTAAAACTTTTAACTTTCCAGCCATTTATTCTTTGGGGTTTTGTTTGTTTGGGTTTGTTTGGTTGGTTTGTTTGGTTGGTTGGTTTTTTTGGTGTTTTTCTCTCTCCCTTCCCCACCCCTGAATCTTGTTCTAATTTTTTCTCTGAACCAAAGTGATATTTAAAGAACGAAATCCATTAAGATGTTGTTGGCACAGCAAAGAAAAAGTCGTATTAGGAGGTCTGAAATGGGAGGTGAATAGGTCTTTCCTTTCTCAGGGGAAAATGGTCATTCTGAATAAGAAGGTAAGGTGTTGTCAAGTGACAGATTAGAAGAGTCTTCAAAAGGCTTACAGCACTTCTGCATTTCCCAGTCAAGGGTGGGGAAATGTTTTATTACAGCATAGCAGTGAGTCAACTTTGTAAAAGTAAACTTTGTGCAATTTTCCTTGCACATGTTTGGATACTAATGAGAATGCTTACAGTCCCTAACCTTTTTATTTTGTTGTTTATCTTCCTGTTGTTCTTCCCTTTTCATTGCTGCTGCTTTTTAAAAGTTTTATTTTCCTCTCTCTTAAAGGTGTGAGCTGCAGAGGACTCTTTCCAATCCACCAACTTAAAGCCTTGTGTGAGCTAAGGGCAGCAGGGCAGTAGAAGAGTTTCAGTGCGGGTGCCTGGAGCTGGTCCTTCTGGACCCCTACCAGAGCTGATGAGTGGGTCTGCTGGGGTGGAGCTGGATTCTTAGGAGGAGAAGGAGCCACAGGAATGTTCAGACCTGAGACCAGGGTTGTTCAGAGGTGTTCAGCTCAGTGATGAGGTTGCTATTTGTTTTGGCAATATCAGTATTGTGGGATTTTTACTTTTATTGTTTTTTTTCCCCTTGAGAATCACTCATCACTTGCATTTAAGGACTTGAGGTAAACCTGCATAAATCTGAGCTCACTGAAGCTGCTTTGATTAAGGTGGGTGCAAGCCATGGTAGATTTATGTCCATAATGCACATGCTGCCTCAGTTTGTTATAGTCTTAGGCAAAATGATAATGAAAAGACCTTAAGAATGGATGTTATTCGTACTGATTTGAACAGAGCACATGTCCAAATGGGAAGTGAGGTATTGTTCCTAACTTGTGATATAAAAATACTTGAAATAACTATTCCTGGGACTTCACTATTATCTATTGAATTCGTATCTACCCTTGTCATCTGACAGGCTACTAAAACAGAATTCTGCTCAAAATTATAGAAGTGACAGTCATAGAATGCATTTCAGTCCTGCTGAGCTCTGTTACGTAGTTTGTTCAGGGAGATTGGGATCTTGCTTCTGTTGTTCAAGGACAGTCCTTTGGAAAGGATTTGCAGAATTTGTGATTGTGCCCATAAATGCCCCACTCCTCCCTGCAATATGGTAAAGTTTCCATTGCAACCGTACTTTCTGTGTGGGGGAACTAGCATTTCTATCTTATTTTGCTTGTTCCATCTTTTTCAAACCCCGGTGGTTGTGTTGTGCTTGCAGTGCCACAGACCATGCTTTTCTTCCTCTGCAATGCTGTTATGTAGAATTGCTTCTGTGCCCTGTCAGCATTTGACCCCTTGCAGCTGGCAGCAAGTAGAAGAAATCATATATACAGAGACTCAAACCCTGCCCTTAGCTACACTTTTGAAAACCTGTGGCATTTTACTATTGGCTTGGAAAGACTTAAGAAATCCTGTGAGATCCGCTCCACTGAAAGTCGCTCTGTAAATGTTAGGGCTGTTGTTTTTGCCCTAGTACATTTTATTTTAAAGCTGTATACCTGAACTGCAGTCGATGATACTGTTTCATAACATTGAAATAGAGCGACAGATTTAGAGTATGAGGTGTGTTGTGCCGTCAGTGGAGTTTGCTACTAAAACTGTCTTTCCTAGGTGCCATAGCAGTGTCTGTGCTGCAAGACAAATGTGCTCTGTGGGCTTCTGGTACCTGGCAGCCCTCAAATCACTGGTCACAGTGTGACTATCCTCCTTATGGCCTGATCTCTTCTGGGAAGGAGCCAGGTCCATCTGCTGGCAGGGCTGGACAGCAGAGGTGCCCAGAGTCCTGGGCTTATCTTGGTGGACACTGCAGGACAGTGAGTCCCAGGCAGCAGAGAACATTGTCCTGCCTGGCCCAAGAAAACTGGGTTTAGGTCTGGCATGTTCCTGACACCATCCAGTAAAGAGCAAGCAGGGGGCTGAGGAATGTAAAGGGCAGGAGGCTGCACCCCCTTGGTCACCAGGAAATGGGTTGGAGCTCTGAGGTTTGGCCCATGGTGGTGTAGCTCGCTGCCCTGCCATTGATGACTGCAAAACATTAGGGTACTTGGAGATGTGTGTTTCTATATGGAAAGGCTTGTATGACTCTTTTGTTACATGTTTAATGCAGAACCATAGGAAAAATGTTCAGCCTACAGACAGATATACTGACTATAGCATCTTTGACTTCATAGCGATCTGTGAGTATGGAGGATACTTCATAAAGCTGGTTCACAAATAACCAAAGAGTCTGAATAGCTGTATAATTCTCTCTCATCACTGCAATAAAAGTTGCAGTGATAGACCTGAGCAAATTGAAGTTACAGTCAGAAAGCCCTGCCCTGAGGCATTTACTCTTCTTCGTTTCTGTGCATTGTGATCCTACTGAGACAAGAAAGCAAGTTATGAGAAGAGGAAGTGAAATAGAAGATATGATGAGATGTATTATACATGCCTCTAGTTGTAAGATGTTTTTACCTACTTTTTTTTTTTTTTTAATTTTCGGTGAGAAGTTTTGTGGTTTTTTGGTTTGTTTTTTTTCCCCCCAGACTGAATGGAAATTTTGCCACTGTTTAATGTAGAAAGGAAGTCAAAAATACCAAAAGTGCATATGAATTATTTATGTGTCCAATTTGCTGTTGTGAATGGAGAAGCAAAGATCTTAAAAGCTGTTAATTGCTACAGATTTCATTGTATGGACTACGGTTGTAGCTGCAGGCCACATAGGCTCTGGAGAGTAACCTAGTGAAGTGTAGTCTAAGAGCACTTCTCAGAGGGAGGAGGGAATGTCCCAAAACACTGATGAGCAGTGAGGTTACATCTAGATGTTTTGTCATGTTGCCGGAGGAGAGTGGTGTTTTTCCTTCAAGGCCTGAAGATGAACAGTTTTATTTATGTTTTTCCTGGTATGTCTAGAACAGAAGAAAGAATAGAACAAACGTTACAATGCTGTAGTATAGCAACTTCATATATTTTATTCTGTGCTTCCTATATTCAAGGGATTTCCTAGCAAGAATAGAAACATCTGCAGTAACAATTCCTATTTATGTTAATCTTTTGCAATCAGCATGCAGCCTGAAATAATTACAATGAATGCACCCTCTGCTCCAAACACTCACAACTTGCATTTATTTCAGAGTACTTTGCCTCAGAAGCCTGAGAACATAATCCCTCATTCTGCTCTCTTTCATCTCCTTTGCATGAATTTATCCTTTTGTGAGCTTCATTAACAATGGTCATACCATAATAAATTATATAAATCAAGAAGTTTTTAATTAAGTTAGGTAACAAGAAAAATAAAATTCAAATCATAATAAGTTTTATTAGGTAACATTTTCCTGTAACAAATCTGCACATGAGGTGTGTAGTGAAATAGACCAGGGTAAAATCTGTAAGCTGAATCTTTTTTTAGCCTTCATAGCTGCAAAAAGATTTTTCTTTCTTTTTTTTTTTTAAAATACTTTTAAAATTTGTTTCAAACATATTTTGTGCAAAAAATTATGCAGAGTTAGCAGAAGAACAGCAGTTACTGACAGACATGACCAAGGGTATGTTTGACCCCATGAAGACACATCTTCCAGTCTTTCTTCTTCTGTTTCTTTCAGAGTTTCTTGCCCAAGTCAGGGTAATTTTCTCCAGGGCAGTGACCCTTCAGCTCCATTAATTGTTTGGTTTGGGGTTTTTTTGTGCTGGGCAGAATTGAGGTACATTTTTGATCAAATTGGCCAATGAATATGGTATAAAAAGAGCACATTCAGAGCTGAGCCTCCATGCCGGTGCTGTGTGCATTTTAGCTGGGCTGCTTGCCCAGGTATGTGGGAAGGAAAAGTAAGATCAGACTTGGCCCATGTGTGCAGTGCCATGGAGTGACTCCTTAGGTGTCCTCTGCAGCTACCAGCACCTGCCTTTGCTTTGTCTTTCCTGAACTTGCATCCAGAAATACTAAGATTGCTATACAATCCCCTGCCTCCTAACCTCTTACATGGCTTGGCCAGTCTGCTTTTACTTGGCAGTGTTCCCATCAAAGGGATTTGGTCCAACAAGGAGAGCTTTGGTTTTCCTTTATGTCCAGGTTATACAGCTTCATGACAGTAAATGGTGCTCTGATTTTTGATGGCAAGATGATGAAGGCATTAATAAAAAACAGTGGGAAAGGACACAGAAAGGGAATCTTTATCAATATTGGTTTGTGTTTTCCCCAGACATCCCTACTGAGTCACAGAGAGCGGTGTATGCTGATATATTACATTCACTGTTTTGCTTTGGTGATGTATGGAGTTGGAATAACATTTTGTAATTGTCTTTCACGAGTGCTAAAGGCTCTGTATTGACGGCTATGAAAAATAATAACCAGTATTTATGATGTCTGTAAAGCATCCTTTCATTTTGGTATTTTACATTAGAGCTGATTTAGAGAGGCAAGATTGATGTCAGCAAAATCAATTTATGGTTTGTGTGGGGTTGTGGGTTTTTTGGGTCCTCTTCCATTATTCTGTGTACCATCAAACTCTGAAACCAAGGAGTAAGACTTATGGATATTCTCTGAGAAAACATAGCACCAGGTCATTTGATTTGTGTGTATGTAGAGTTGGAGCTGCAGCGTGAGAAAAAGATGTATGATGAGGGAGATAAGGGACAGACAGATGCAGGGTCAGATTGTGACAATACTGTCTGTGGTGGCAATGACAGTGCTGTGTCTCTGTCCCCTCCTAGTCAGCTGTCCCCTCATCTTGGGTCACCGCAGGGGTAGCTCAGTATTATGGGAAACAAAAGAAGGGTCTCTTGCATTTTAATACTGTCTCTACCAATAATTCTTTTGCTTTCTGCAAGTTATATGTAATATTTAACCAGGCAAGGCCTGTTGTGAAGATGAAATGGAGCTGTGTAAATCCTAACATTCACCAGGAAGGTCACAAACCTGTGAGCGGGTGGATGTCTTGCATTTCCCTGACTCACAGACTACAGTTAATTGTCTACCAGAAGACATTATAAAGCATTACAGTATATTCAGATATCCTCTCTCTCTGCCCTGCCTTTTTTACATTGAAAGAGAAGCAACTGTAATTGTAGATACAGTAGCAGGGCATAAGGTTTATATAGCAGAAGCACATCTATTTTACAGAAAATGCTCCACTTAAGTTTTAGGATTCTACTTGAACAATTGCCAGATAACACTCCTAGACTTTTAGTGTATCACACAGAAATCATTGCTGTAGTCCTTTGCAAAATTTGAGAACTTGTATGCGTGGTAGCCTGGTGATAAAGAAGAGGTGGGACACATAGGTCCAGAGAGCAAAACCAAGGTGAAAGGAGAGAGTTAATGGGAACACAAGAATGGGGGGTGGGAAAGTTAATGCACAGAAAAAGAGGGGTAATCAGTCAAGCAAAGGTAGGAATTAAAATATTAAGTGTTGGTTGAGAAAAGCAGCTGACTAATAGTCACTTGCTAGGGTGAGAGCATGGTACGTTCAAGAAGAGACTTAAGTGGACCTTCCGCCAGAGGTTTGGGAATCTCCCACATGAAGGACCTTGGGGTGGATAGGAAGGAACTCTCCCTCTTAAAGTGGTACAAATTAGATAGCTGAGGCAGAGAAAATTTTTAATTGTATCTGGAAAACAAGATATTAGAAATTAAGGTCTTGTTGACAGGAGTGTGTCAAATTAATGCATATGTATTTTTGGAATTGTACAATGTGTCATAAGCCAATTTTGTTCCAGGGGAAATGTGGCATCTTCTCCCTTGTGAGTGAGGTTTCCAAAGGACTGAAAAACAAGGAAAATGTAGAGCAAAAAGAGAAGTTGTCAAATGGAGAAGAAAAACATTGACTGTGTTATTTAAACTGTATAAATCAGCAGTGGTGTATCCTACCTCTCAACCCCTTGTGATAGTTCTGTGCTAGAACTGATAGGCTGCTAGATCTGTTTTCCATTTTGGTCCTTTCAGGGCAATAGATTTTACCTTGACCTGTGAAGCCAGTCATATCCTTTTACATAGCAATGACTTCCCAGAGAGCAGAAACATAAATCTACAGTTGCCATGAGGTACATGCTGTGCCTCACAGCAGATCTGTTTTTTAACTCACAGGAATGTGTGCAAGAGGATTTTGCTGGGCTGCTGAAAATATTTGAGCTGCAGTTTTACATACTGAATTCTTATTTTTTCAGCTTGCAGAAACTGAATAGTTTAGAAAGGAAATGTAGAGTTAATGTCTGCAATCTGACATGGTCTTCCTTTTTCAGAAA
>NW_009939492.1:708-1711 GCF_000696875.1 Nestor notabilis | reverse complement strand
TTAAAAAAAAATCCTGTTTCTGGTATTCCTGTTGGGGAAGAGGAGCTATTGTTTCCAACATATCCACTATAGGTATGAAAATGTTCAAAGACCTGACAATTAATAATGATTATTCACTGCTGATGCTGCTTTGCTTCTAGTACAGTGAACATATTTTTGGAGTCGAATGAAATCCAAGTCTCTCTAGGGGCTATTGGTATTTTGCTAATGCTAAATTAAAGTGTGCCATGTGCTGTGCACTGGGGGTGGTCAGTAGTGGCTTGACAGATTTTAATTGTGTGTGTGGCAGGGGTGCTCTGGGTCACTGCGTGGTAGGTGTGATACAGCCACAATCTGGTGGGAAAGCAATCTTTCACAGCCCCTCATGTTTTCATGAACAGGCAGGAGACATCTCCAAGCTGCTTCCCATCCCGCCTACAGGTGAGGTGGTCCAGCTCCCGTAGTGGGTATCCTGCACAGCCGGTTTTCATTCCTTCTGCTCATCACCTATCCCTTTGCTTTTTCTACCCCAAAATTTAAAATGAGAAATGTTAATTAGAAGCCATGAAAGAGAGTTGGAAGCTGAGCTACCTTAAAAAATCAGTAAGTGAAGAAGTAGGTCTAGATTATAGAAGAAGGGAGGTAGGCTTTATAGCCGCCAGAATTATCTTTCTATTATGCTGTTGAGCATAGGTTTGGAGGTATATTCCCTATTTGTGACATGCTGGTATACGTTGGAAGTCCTTAAATGGCATGTTGGCTCATACATTTTGAGAATTTGTCCTCTTAATACATCTTTGGTATTATTTTTCTTGATGAGGTCCTAGCATTACTCAGCTGTAGGCATTGAGCATGTTTACCCTGTCCAGACTGGTGCAGTCAGTGCACAGTTGCAGCATGTCTGAGCTAAAATAGTGTTAGTATGAAGGGACTACCGAAATGAAACCTGTGAATCATAGAATCATAAAATTAACTGGGTTGGAAAAGACCTTTAAGATCATCAAGTCCAACCATTACCCCAGGC
>NW_009939492.1:0-240 GCF_000696875.1 Nestor notabilis | reverse complement strand
GGTGCTCCCTGCCGTGCCCCTGCTGCCACACTATTGCTGATACAGGCCTTCTCGGCTGCCTGGGCACAAGCTGTACCATGCTCAGTGACCATCAATCAGCACCCCCAGGATCTTTTCCATGAGCAGCTTTCCAGCCACTCTTCCCCAGGCCTGTAGCCTGTGCCAAACCTGGCACTTTGCCTTGTTGAACCTGACACCATTGGCCACAGCCCATCAATCCCACCTGTCCAGATCCCTCTG
>NW_009939491.1:139123-139327 GCF_000696875.1 Nestor notabilis | reverse complement strand
GGCAACCGCTCCGGCGTCTTCCGCCTCATCCACCGCCTACGGCGAGCGACGAGCGGCACAAGAGGCCGGCGCCAGGTCTGAAGCCTTTGGCTTCAACGAGCTTAAATGTGGCCTTAGGCTCATGGGCGGAGGGCAGTCACCCAAATTAACGGCTTGCTTTAAGAGGGGCTGCAACCGAAGGGGGCAGTAATGGGATGTGTCCAC
>NW_009939491.1:125298-139070 GCF_000696875.1 Nestor notabilis | reverse complement strand
GCAGGATCATGCAGACTCTGAAATGGAGCAATCTAGCACACCGCCAGCTGCCGAGCCGTCTGTGGACCAGGCACCTATAGTCAGATCCCCATCTTCACTACCAGGGTCTCAGGATCGGGCACCTGTCACTGGATTTCCCACATTGTCTCCATGTGAAACGTCGGAACAGCCAAAGGTGTATGAAGACCCCTTTGAAGTCTCTGTTAAGTACATGGAGAAACACAAAATCCTAAAGATATTTCAGGTGAAATTTCCCTTTCCCTTCACCTCTTTCCAGAGGCTGGCTTGAGAAGTTTAGCCTGATGTTAGCTTGGACTAAATTATCCCTTTTCCAGATCCCTCCTTTTCCTGTGCTTTCTTATGCGTAAACTTAAGAAAAACAGTAGAAAAAGAACTCCTGATCATCTCTGGGGACTGAAAGAGATGCTTGGTTCTTAAAATGCAGCTAGTGTTGAAGCAGAAAGTGCAGACTGCCATCTGCCCAAGGGTCAATGCTTCTTTCCTTCTGTCTGTCTCAGGAGATCACAGAAAAACTGGTGTATGAGAAGCCCGATGACCCCTTGCAGTTCATGTTGGTGCAGGTAAGGTGCCTTGCTAAGGCTTGGTGAGGACTGTCTTGTTAGGGCTGCAGGAGAAAGCCACTGGAAACATGGTCAACCCATGACTGTTCGTCTCACTCCGTGTCTGCCCTGTCTGGGAGGAGGAGAAGCACAGGGCAGGAGCAGAGTGCCCAGGGTGCAAGGGACCACATGTGCTCTAAAAGGAGAGGGAGGAGAGGTATGGGAGGGTGGCTGTAATACTGCGGTGATGTGGGAGTTAGTTAGAATTGTGGGGAGCTCCATGGGGAAAGGAGGTTAGAGGAAAGAGAGCAGAGTAAGGGAGTCTTTTCCTTCACTGCCCTCTAGTCAATCGGGGGGGAGCACCAGCTTCATGATTTGCTGCTGGGGTTCATGCTGTACTGAATGCAGAACCTGCAGGGGAATGACAAGGTCAGTTCTGGGCACCAGTGGTAAGCAAATAGGCTCCCAAATAACCCTTTTCCTTTTGCTCAGGTGCAGTCTATGATAAATGCCAGGGAGGCAGGCACGTCAGAGGGACTGTTGGAGGAGGACGAAGATGGGATGTTTCTGGAAGAGGTCCTGTGAACTTCTTTTGGCCGCTACTGACCTTGCTATTGTGGTATTGCATGGGACCTTCACATCACCTTGCTCCTATAGTCATTGGCACTAACTTGGAATAGGTCTGTTTGTGTCTCTGACTCCTGATTTTTCTGTTCTGCATGCTCGTGCTTCCCTTTGGGTTTATATCCTGAAAGCAAGTATTGGTTTCGAAGCACAAACCCAAATCTTACGGCGTGCATGGACCTGCATGCACATACAGCACATCTTGAAGAGGCAGGTCTGCTGAACTCCTATGCAGTCTCTGCATACAAATACACAAATTCCACATTTGGGGCACCCCCAGACTTTGCTTTTCCTTGCAGAGAAGCCTCACAGCACAGACAACGGAAGCACAAAAACCAGTTGAATTAAAAAGCAGCCCTGGCTGACCCACAGTCGTCTCCTTTTTCATGCTGCATTCATTGGTGGTTTACTGTCTCCAGCTATGCAACAGTGCCAGTGCCCATCTAATACTTTGGGAGGCTGGGTCTGTGGCTTTCCCACTGCCCCCAAAGCTCCTGTGATGCAAGAAACTGTCTCTCTGCCTTTTCCACACACTGGGCACAACTGCCTCACCCTTAACCATCCCTCCTGGGTTCAAAGCTCTGCTTTTTGGGGTTACCCTGCTTGTATCATTGCAAGTACAGTGTCTGTTTTGATAACAAGGACAGTAAAGCAACAGTTGCCTGCACCCTCTATGGCTTCAGAAGACATTACCACTCAGGAATGTGGGAGGTGAATAAAACTAAACAAACCAAAACCAAGTGCTGGCAGCCCAGAGAATTCAGAGTCAAGGTACACTTTGCAAACATGTCATCTGAACGGCTTTGGAGCCTCAAAACACAGCCTTAATTTTCATACTACCCAAGTGTCTGTTTCTACCCTGTAAAGAAACTCTGTCTTTCTTGTCTCTTGCCTGAAGATTATTGAAAATGTGCAACAGAGCATACTGTTATTTTGGCTTCATTTAATGTGTATGTGCAGTAGATGCCAGGAAGTCTTTTGTCACTACAGACTTTTCTCTTTTTTAGGCAAGTGCTCTAATTTCATGACGGATGGTAGTGTATTCCCAAATGACTGTCTCTATGGCTATGAAGAGAGCACCATAGAAACTTATCTCCCATCTAGCTATTTTCAGCTAAAAGTCTGATGATTAGGTTGTGTGATACTCCACAGCAGAGCTTGGGCCCAAAAGGTCTGGGAAAAACAGAGGCAAGGATTTGGCATACAAATTCTGTGTCTGAGAAGAGTTGCCTTTCTGTCTAAGGTTCTCAAACAGGATCAGTTAACTCATGTGTTTCCAGGTTAGAGGCAGGTAAGCAGCCCTGTCACTCCTAGGGCAAGAAGGTTTTCAAGGTTATTGTGAGCCTAAAGATTCAGTTAAGATCTTCCTGGGCTTCATAAGAGGTTTGATGGAGACTTAGGCATCTGGAGCAGTGAGATGCTTTTGAAAGCCCTACTTCAGCAACTGGAAGAATTGGACACTGAATGAAACAGAGACACTGGTTGTTTTTCAGGCTGATACGTTTTCAATCAGGAATTTATAGGCAGCCGTGTGCATACGTGCACTGTGAATGTAAGGGAAGTGCTATTCAGGTCTGTAAATCAGGAAATGCATGGAAGATGAAGATAGAGGCTGAAGCCTTTTCATCTGTATGGTCACTTGTCAGCATGTTGTCACAACAGATCGAGAATGGGCATGACTTTGAATTTTGTGGTGGAACACGATTAGGGTGCTTTGGGGTACAGGCTTAGCTGTGAATTTCCTGCTTCTATCATTTGTGTACTGTATTTTATGTATTATATATACTGAGAACTGTTGTTCTCTTTTACTTATGAAAACCTGTTGACTTGTAATATGTCCTGGGACTATAGGTGTATGCCCTCAACTTCCTGTCAACATTAAGGGAGTTATGCAAGGAAAGAGCCTTAATTTCCCTGTCAGATAAGTTGAAGTGATCTGGAAAGTAGTCTTCTTTCACAAGAGAGGCCCTCCCCAGTGCTCCTCAGCAATCTCAGGACCAAAATCTTCCTTTGGTGGGCCGACCACCTTATCTCACGCTGACAAAGTTGCTAAGTGGTAGCAAGAAGTTCTCCCAATACACATAAGAGAGAGCAACTGTCTTTTCTGTTTTTCAAGCCTCTCAGATGATTTGATTGTATTTTGAAGTGCTTTTTTTTTCCTACCCCCAAGGAAAAAAGTCCAAGAACTTGGTTTTATGAAAACTAAAAAGCATCCTGCGGAAAGTGTGCAGATTATTGTGTTTAAGCCAGTGCCACAGAGCTGTCCTTGTTGATTTGCTTCAGAGTTTTGCTGAAAAACACACCTTAGAATCACAGAATCAACTCGGTTGGAAAAGACCTTTAAGATCATCAAGCCAAACCATTACACCAGGACTGCCAAGACCACCACTACCCATGTCACTAGAAAAATTCTACCTCACATTAAGGCATTAATGCACCACACTGTTTGTGTGTATGAAGGCTTTTCTGTGGTGAAGAAAAGGAGAGAAGTTAGATTGTAAGTAAGTGGAGACATTTATTGTAGTCTTCATTTCAGAGTGACGGTGTCTTTTCCATAATTTCTTTCCCAAACCACTGGATCCGTGTTTCTTCTTCGTAAGTGGGCATTTATCAACATGACATTAAACTGTCATTAAATTTCTTGCCTTGGGTGCTCCAAAGGAATTAACAGTTCATTGTGTGTAACTGAAACGATTCCATATAAGTCGTTATAGCGCACTAGTCACAGTATATTTGAACGCCCTCCAGTAGTGTGCTAAGCAACGTGACTAACATCTGTTGTTTGTTCTTTCTCCTCTCCACCAGGGAGATGCCTGTGCACTGAAGTGCATTCTTTTTAAAAGGCTAATTTGGGTTTCTTACCCACACCTGTGTATTGCTGCATGCTACTAATGAACAGGGATAGGTCATGGCGTGGAAGGTGGGGACGATGGAGGTAGTTAATAATTCCCAAGGCTGTTTCCTCTGTAGTTTGAGCTGGGCACTGAGAGAGTGCAGTATTTTCATAGACAAGATTATTTTGTTGATCCATGGACTGGCACAGAAGCGTGACATCCAGTTCAGCTGCCAAAGAGCTTGTGGTGCACAGGCCCTTTATGTTGTACTCACCCACAAGCAGGGTGCTGAAGGGCCAACCAGAAGGAAAGTGTAGTCACTGTGTCTTGGATCAAAACATCCATTTCTTTTTCTGCCATCTCCCTATGGAGCTTAAAATATCTCAGATGCCCCAAGCAATACTAAAGTTGTCTGTGTACTGCTGCTAACCAGTGAAAACCAAAATGATGTTGTAACTGCTGATTAAAGATCCTTTGAAAAGTTCACACAGGCCCTGCTTTGCTTCTTAGTTAGGAGGAGGGCACAATCAAGATAGCTCTTCAATGGCCAGCTACTTATAGCATGAGGCATTTCATTGTGACTCACTGGGTATGAATCATTGGTAAATAACACCAACTTGAAGTTAGTTTAATGCCATTGATGTCAAACTTTCACAAGCATGTGAAACTCAAAGCAGGCAGCAACAATGATTTAGGGCTTCCATGTCTGAAACGGAAGAAATTAACCACTGGTTTGTAAAGCCTGACAAAGAGCTTAGCTCAAGAAAGAGCTCAGGCTGATGACTGGAGAATGTGGGAGTGCTTAAGACAGGGAATATATCAGGGCAAATTGATCAAACCCTGTCTGACATGCCTTCAGTTTGTATTCAAGGGAAAACTTCTCTTGACCATACTTTCAGCCAAATGAAACACAGAAGAAAAAGAAGAAACATTCCCTTAAGGTCAGGCATCAATACCCATGGCTGCATTCCTGTTTTGGGACTGCCTTCATGGAAAACATTGATGTAGCAGCATCAGAAAGGCAGTAGGAAGGTTATCTCCGTGGCATATTCGTCCAGGAATCTGAAGTAAACTTTCTATCTTCCAGTGCAGAAAACAGGAGAAACTAGTGGTGTCACTTCCTAAACTGCAGTGAAATAGTACCAGAGAAGAAACACACTATGAGATGGGCTTACTTGGGTTTTTGTGTTGTTACTTACTTTGAGACCAAAATTGTTCATTGTCACTCATTAAAGTGGCAAGAGTTGGAGGAACATGGGGCTACATAGAGCCAGACATACGAAAGTACACAGCTATCTAGCACAGTTCACAAGTAAAAAGCTAGGCGATGTAGCTAAGGGAGTGCAACACCCAGTTTGCACTGGCCATAAGAGCTTCACTATAAACTTACAAGCCCTTAAGGCAAGTGTCTGATTTGGAATCACGCTTAAAAATTCTTCTTACAAACTATGAGGCAGGATCTGTATTAGGCTTAGAGAGTTTGAAAGAGCAAGAGGTTGCCTCTGACCTTCCTCCTTCCCATCCTTCAGCTTGTCTTCTAGTATAAAACAGGAAACAGAAGTGAATAAAGACATGTAGAACAGCACAACTGTTTGTTACTGGGAAAAAGGCATGTCATACCAGCCCTTGGAAAAAAAGCCAGTTCCCACCTTGGGAAGGTTTTGGTGTTGGACATGAGCAGACATTAGGGAGAAGGCTCTATTAAATGTAGGCAAGTGGTCAGAGAGCCAACAACTTTTAACAGTGACTCCAAGTTGCGCAAACACCACGAACACCACAGGAGTCCCTTTGAAGAGCAGAGCCATGCCTCCTCTATCCCACTATTGTTTAAGCATCCCCTTGGGTCTGGCATAATATCCTGCCTCTTTGCAAGGAGACACAGGGACGGGCAGTGTGCTGGATCCCCACAGTGCTGAAAGCAAGGACTGCTCATCGGAGAACCCAGCTTTTGGTCCTCTTGTTTGAATCCATGGTAGCATAACAGAGCTGTTTGAGAGACTCCTTGACCATGGTGTGATGCCATGATGCTGATATATGTTTGACGTGGGAGATAGGATTGCATATGGGAGAAGCTCAGCCTGTTGTTGGGAGCAACAGTTCCCTACTTTTTTCCCTACTAGATGTTTAAATGTTTCCAAATGTAGAGCAAAGCTCTTCAGAAAGGTAAGAGCTGAGCAGGCTCCAGCACAGCTACAGTAAGAATTACTTTTCTAAGGCACCTTTCATAGGTATCTTAGAAGTTGTTCATAAGCCTTCCTGTCTTTTCAGAAATCTGTTGGAAAACGGCGCTGGAGTAGTAGTTAAAAAGCATCTTGAAGAAAAAGAAGGGTGAAACTTAACCTTTCCCACGTGTGCCCATGAGAGGGCAGCACAGACCGGCTGAGCCTTCTCTGAAGTCTAGTAAGAAGCAGGGAGACTAACTCGGGAGAGTGTTATGTCCAGCCATGGAGTAGAGGAGGAAAGCTCCGTGTGAAAGGGCTGGATGTCCCAAAGCACCGTTCCATCCATCCATCACCCACCTAAAACCAAAACTCAGTTGTGGATGGGTACAGGGCTGAGTGGGTCAAACCCCAGGTACATGACAGGGTCCGAGTCTCATAGGCTTCTCAGGAAAGTTGCCAGGTCCTTACTGCAACCTTGGAGTTTCAGAGGAAGAACAGTTCTATCAAAGCAATGAGTCATGTGTGTGAGGCATCATCCACACCCGTGCCAAAGCACAGGCTGTCACACCACGGGTACTATAAACTCGCCCAAGGCACACATGCTACTTACTTCCATCTCAGTGCCCCTAAACACTACACCAGCCAACACCCCTTTGCTATTCCCCTTTCCCAGCTGCTGAGGCTCTTGCGATGCAGCTCAAGCTTGTCTGTCCTCCCTCTTTCTCTTGGGTTCTCCAGCCCTCTGGCAAGACGGATGGTGGAGATAAATAAGACATGCTTGCAGCACTTGGCTTGCAGCATGTTGGAAACTGGATAGTGACAGGCAAGCGTATATAGAAGGCTCCACTGCCAGCCTGCTACAGCCTCCCACACCAGAAGCAGCTAATGCAGAGGAGGAAAGCAGGATGGATTTAGGAGGGATGAGTTATCCCTTAAACACCCTTCAATAATTAATGTGAACAAATTTCTTTGCCCCCTTGCAAACAAGTACTAAAGGTCCCCAAACAAGACCTCTTCTTTCTAGCATGTTGTGGCTGGTGACTGACGCACAGGATTTTGGACAAGAGGTATTTAACCATCAACAGGAGCAATGCAGTCACTAGGTCCAGACAGAACAGCTTGTTGCCAGTGTGTTAGGTGAAATTCAACTGAACCACCAGCACCTTGCCAAGGTCCTGAAGTCCATCACCATGCCAAGGCCATTCGGGAGAGGGGACCACATCCTAATAAGTATATTGACGCTGACATATGCAGCCTTTCAGAGGCCAGAAAGCTTCCAAATTCACAACTAAGAGCAATACAGAGACACTTTCTAAGCAGACCTTCCCTGGACACTGTCAACCTTTTAAAGAAGCTGCCTAAAACACAAGCAGAAAGTTTCTGTCTTCTCAAAGGTCTTATCTCCTGCTACGTATTTTGTAAGATCTCAAGCAGTGTGACATTTCTAGCCTCCTGTGAGCTTTCCCTGTGGTCAGGCTCCCATTCAGACTAAGCTGGCCTGCCCTCATCTGACAATGAGATTCAAGAGGAAGCCACATCCCATTTACTGACCCTTTTTACACCATCAAGGGTGTTGGCTGGGCAATGCCACTCTTGAAGGGCTTGGCTCCCCTTGCCAGCCTGGAGAATGTCCATGGTGGGACAAGAGCCAGTGCAGGGTTTGACCTCCAGCTCCCTCAGGCTCCTCCGTGCTTGTCTTATCTTCTGGTCTCTTCATGTACAAATATGTGACCCGTGGGTTGCTGAAAGGCCAAGGTGAGATCAGCTCGAAGATGCAGATCTTTTGGTCTAGGTTTTCCTTTGCAGAAGTTAGCCTCAGGCCTGTGAGGAGGCTCTCTTATGAGTTTCCTTCATCGTCAGCAAAGGAAAAGAAGCATCCTCGGGGTGAGATTTAGAGCCCAAATCTCTCTCAATGTGTACAAGAAGGCAGCCTGAGGGTCTTCTTTATTCAACAGTAGTAGCAGCCAGTAGAAGTTAACTTTTATGAACATCCTCTATTTCTCTAAGCTTCTGCATTGAGATCACTGAGGAAGGGAGCCACAGCAGTGGCCTGATTGTTAACAGTGGGGTACTGAGATTTCATTTGTTACTGCCTTTAACACATGTGCAAATTCCACCATGAGCACAAACTCCCTGGGGAAGCAGTTCCCTGCCTGAACCCAGTTCTTTACCAGACAGAGCAGCTTCCTCCAAGTGCTTCATCCTTTCTGCTTGTGAGGAGAAGAAACAGTCCCTTCTGAAAGGCTGAAAGTACAGATTTTCATGCAATCATGTGATTCCAGTAGCTTGGGCTTTATGAAAACACCCAAAATTGCAAGTCTTATCAACACCAAAATACAAGCTCATGAATAAAAGCTCCCTACAAAACTAAGATAAAAAAGGTGTATCCCTCTTCTTCCCCACAATATTAAGAAACCTCAATCTTTGAGCGAATAATAGAATCATAGAAAGTGAGCTTTTGTGCCACTATTCTTAGGAATGAAGAGTGCAATGCCATATTCAAGGATGGATTAAGCATTGCCAAACGCAAAATCCCAGGATTACCAGCATCACAAAGATGCCTGTATCTGAGTTTTCTGTACTGCTCTTCACCAAGGTACCTGAGGTTTTAAAAAGAAGTTACTTACTGCATTCCACGTTATACTAAACATATACATACAGTCCAGCTTTTCAGTCTATATGTTTGTAGACCTAGCCCAGGGACCCTGTGGTTTATCCTAACCCACTATAATTAGCCCATGGTCGTTGCTAATGGTATGCCATTTGTCTCCCCACACTCAGCACTGTTTGGTAAACAATTTCAAGCCTCCCCTGATCTCCCTAGGTGGTGTTCACTTGTTTATCCTGCACACCCTGCAGTTACTCCTCTCTCTTGAGGCTGAGAGGTATAGAAGTGGCAAAGAAAGGGCAAACATGCTGTAGAAAGGGGGAGGCAGCTGCAGCAAAAGGCAGGACGTGGCTGGGGAGACAGGAGGCAAGGCTGGCTTGAGGCCAGGCCAGCTGCAAACCCAAGGGACATCTGTCCCCCATGGCTCACATCCTCACCACCCCCAGTGTGGATGCACTGAGACAGGAGAGAAGGCGTCTGTGAGGAATTCCCTTCTCCCTCACAGAGGAGCTGGCTTCCGGCCATGGCACATGGAGGGCTTGGGTGGCAGGCACGAGCCTGAGACCCAAATGTGGCTGAGGGAAGGGAGGTTGAACTGCAGACTGGGAAGCAGCTGTTTGCAGCCCTCCTGGGAATGCGGGAGCAAAGCCAGGGGACAGGAATTGGGGCTGGTCAGCGGGAGGTCACTGACCGAGGCAGCGAGGATGGGACTCTGCCATGAAAGGTGCCCTCATGGGCAGCGCCTGTGCAGCATGTTACAGCAGGGATGCTCGGATGCATTCCCGGCAGTGATGCTCTGCACTGCTGCCGTGCACTGCAGGCACCATCATCAAAACAGTCCTCTCCCTGGGACCAGACAATGTGCATCAAGCTGAACCTGTGCATGGGTGCACGGGCTCTGCCAACACTGCAGCCACGCTGCTGGGATGTGGGATTTCCTAACTGTGAGATCTGATCTTCCCATGCAACATCGCAAACGCACTTAGGAGCCTCCTATTCCTGGATGGGAGTGGTTGATGGGATGCTGGCTTGAGGTGGTCACAGGAATGACACCTGGGACCCTGCTGCTTTGGCCATGACCTCCTTTTCCTCCCTCTGTGCTCTCTCCCTTCCTAATTCCTCCCTCTCACTTTCTTAAATCATTATTTCCATGCTATGAAGAAAAAAATCAAGGTATGTAGGAAGGGTATTCTTAGAGTAGGAGCAGGGCCAGCCCGTTGGAATTACCCACAGCATCTTGTCAGCCCTTTTCAGCATCTTTGTTCTCACTTTGGGCATCCTCCAGCATCCTGAATGTGCCAATTTTAGGAAAGCACAGCATACTTTGTGACACGTGTGTTCTCACATTGCCCTGTCATACACAGAGTACATTGCTATAGTCAAGTGATAGATCTCCTGAGAAATCTCGTTTTCCACCTCCATCTGAAAATGGGCCAGGCTGTGGCCTCAGCATCTGACTGTCCCTCCAGTGAAACCCCAGATTGCAGCATGTCTTCACTCCCAAGCCAGCACTTTGCCTTTAACTCACATGCAAACAGAGGTGCATGTGGACCTATGTAGGGATAGATGTGCAGAAAGCACATACATTAATGGATTTGTGTATGTACATATGGCTCTGTGAGGGGGAATGGGCATGCACTCCTGAGTCTGCAGCTTTTGGAAGTGCAAGAGCTTGCACAAGTGTATGAGTCTGGTTATACAGAGGTGTTGGCACAGATCATCTGAAGTATGCCAGCACAGACACAGACCTACAGGGGAAGCTAAAGCAGCCACAGGCACGTCACTGGAAGTACCCATGGTGGCACTTGGGCTTCCCACTGCATGGTTTGTCACCCCTCTGCATGCCTTTGCTCAGGTCTCTGATGCTCTGCTCTGCACATGCATTCATGCAAGCTCATAGTCTCAGCCACACCAGGGCTGCCCAAAGATGGGGTGGTGACTGCACCGAAATAGACTTTGCTTGTTGTAGGGAGCACAAATAATGGGCAAGCAGGTCTGAGTTATTTACGTCCAGACAAATCTTCATCACTACTGTTGAGCACCCAAATGACAAACTTACTGTCCCTGTCTACTAGATCAGGCTGAATGCAATGGCTGTATCTTCTTTTGCTTATTGCTGTGATACCTCATCAGCTGGAAATGCCAAAGGCACAGGGTGAAATCTCATAGGAATCTCATGGTAGAGTTGGATCTCTCTTCAGTTGTCTCCAAATACCATGGGGATCCATAAAAGCTACAGCTATTGCAGTTCTCACTAATTTCCCACAAGATAGTTGCAAGGATGGCTACCAAGGAGATATATAGATATTCTTCTGAAGTTTGCTTTTGACTTATGAAGGTCTCTAAAAACACAGAGCTCCCATCACCCTTCCCAAGACCATTATTCATTTGGCTGTTTTTTGCACCAGCAGATGAAGAACCCCAAGCACAAGTATCTGCACTTCTCCCAGAGACATGCTCAAGGCTCCAGTAATGTGAACTGTGACTTTTGGCAGACCTGTAGTGGAATCGGTGAGGGAGAAGAAGATAAGAAACATTCCTTTTTTGCTGCCTTAGCCCCTCTCAGTTCATTACAGGCCAATTAATGTATGACATATATTAAATATGTCTGTGCTTGACTTTGTCTTAAGAAGCCTGAATGTGTTAAAAATCCAGAGGGCCCAAGGAAACGCGATAGTCTCTCCCCACTTTCCATGTTATCCACAGTGTCTTGCAGGGTAGCCAACGCCTTCCCTTCTGTTTCCAAAGAAAATCCCAAGCTAAATGAAATGAAAATGGATCCAACCCAAACCACTGGATTTTCCCCATGCAACGCAATGGCATGAAAACACTGACATTATTTTACTCCTTTTTTCCTAGTCAGCCCATTCTTCTGATACCCACGTTCAAGCAGCATGCCAGCAATCCTAATATTTGCACTTACGTCCTTCCACCTTGCCCATCCTCTTTCAAGTTCAAGTATCTCGTTCAGGTGAGTCACTCACCCACCCTTTGGAGAGTGTAATAATAGACATTTTTTGGAGCTTTGTGCTTTCGGCACGACGGCATTCCGATATGATCTAAGAATCACAGAGACACCCTCCGGTCCCAGAGGCACTGGCGAACAGGTTTGGCTAGAAAAAATAGTTTTCCTCATGTGATGGGCACCCTACCAATCACACAGCGCTTTCCTCAAGCCATCCGGGTTCTTTAAAGCCCAGTGGAGGTGTGAGAAAAGGGGCTTTTTCAGCTTTGGAGGTGGGTCGGGATTGCTGCTGGGAGGCACCACAAGAAGAGAGGGGTGAGTGCTTTGCTTTGGTCATCATCTTCCTCTCAATGAGCAGTAAGTGTCTGTTAGGAGGAAAGGAAGCCTTTAGGTTTAATGTTTGCTATTTTAGCCCCTGGGCTGTGTTTAGTATGTGGGAGTCTGGTACCTGGATAAGGTTAACTGCAGAAGATAATATTAAGTATTTCATTCTTCTTACCTCAGGCTTTATCTTGTCTATGTCTCTTTTAATGTGTTTCATATTTTGTCTCCTAAGGACTGGGGAGAAGGGAATGGGAAAATTAAATATGTTGCAAAGACATCTGAGTGTAAAAAAGCAGGAATTGGTGCAGGGAAAGATGAATCCTGTAATTCTCCCCCACTTGTGAAAATAGGAAAGGCAAAAAAAACCCACCCTGCTTGTTTTGGCTGTGCTGATCTAATGAGGGAGAGAGGAAAAACCTACCTCCCAGCTCTATTTCCCAGGTAATTACGCTTGATGATGATTTACCAGCCACTCCACCATTCACACAGGCTTCATTTCATAACAATCTCTCTCAAAAGGAAACCTAATTAGTCTCTGACCCTTGCTTGATGCCGAGCTTTGGTTTTGCTTTTGCTTTACTTTTCTCCCCTGGTAGCACAAAATAATTGACTGGCTCTTCCTATCCTGAGCGTGCTTGACTCCTGGTGCACAAGCCCTTCTCTGTCAGAGGTGGCTGCATTCTGGGGCAGGTGGAGCGATGGGGAAAGTCCAGCAGGGCAGGAGGAATGTGTGAAGTTGTGTGCTCTGGAGCTGTTTGCTTTCAAATAAGTAAACAAGTGATGAATCGACACTTGTAAAGCCTTTGGCTTCTTACAGCAGTGTCCAAGCAACTCGTCAATAACGTATTTAATTGCATCCTCTTTAAGACTGTGTAACTCTGAAGACTGCCCAAGCACTTGGAAATTATCTTCTTTTCAAGCCCCTTAGGGGATACATTTTCTGCTGAAACAATCAGGGAAAAAAAGGAAGGTTTATTGTTGTTTGGCCCCTCAAGCCTCGGTGCATCAGAGCTTAGAGGAGGTCAGGTCTGTGTCTCACAGAGGCTTCCCATGGCACCGGCACTGATGCTGGCACGACACCTCCAGCAACAGTCCCACCCCGGTGGCTTCCCTCCATCAGTGCCCCAGCCTCAGCCCAGGCATCCTGCTCCTGCCTGTAGAGACATGCTCTGCAGCCAAGCACAAGGGGCAGGAGGTGTGGGGCCCAGCATGGGATGAGGTTTCTGCCGTTGGATGACTGGGTTTGTTTAGTTGCGCTCAAGTGGCGCGGAGCCCATCAGCCAAGGTGTGTGGAGCACATGAGTAATAAAACAAACGTGGCCCTTGTCTCTGCCTCCTGACACAAGGAGATGAGTGCAACGCCCTGCACAGGGGCGCTGAAGCAAAGTTGGGGGGTAGCAAGGGGTGAGGTGGAGCCACTGTAAGCCCCTTCAACATGCTGTGACCTCCGTAAGTAGGGCGTAGAAACAAATGATGCTCACAGGGGTGTTTTTGGACAACCCATGGTCACAGTGCTGTGACACCACCATGAAAACAGGTACAAAACACAAGGTAATCAAAATGCTACCTGCTTCTGGGTGGGACAATGCCAAACCAGTTCTTACCCACTGTGGTTTTTTGGGTGGAGATGGAGTAGGACTATGCTAAGCAGGGGGCATTCATCTCTAAGGCTACTGAAATCCTGTCCCAATCTAC
>NW_009939491.1:111253-125267 GCF_000696875.1 Nestor notabilis | reverse complement strand
AAAGAGTGTGGAAGCTTCTAAAGATCAACCGTCCCAAAGTGTGCGAGGGATGCACAACAAAGACTGAATCCTGCTTGAATCCAGGAACGGCTGTGTGCAGGACTTCCTTTGAGAGCTTGCATAGGGTTGTCACCTAAAACACAAGAGCAGAAGCCAGTCTCTACAGAAAGGAGCATCCTTTTCTGCTCCCAAAGTTGTGCTGCATGTCTTGCAGAGCCACTCTGAGTAGAGGAAGGGAGGAGAGATCAAGAAAGCTCCACAGGCATGGGAATAACACATCCTCTTCAGCTTGTGGAGGAACAGGGGTAGGCAGGGCTACTGCTGCTCCTCAGCTGGACCTCTATGAGCGTCAAGAGTACATCGAGGGTTTGAGGGGAGAGGAGAGGGGAGAAGTTGGAGTATGAGTTGCAACCGGAGCATCGTGAAGAGAAAGAACTATATGCTTCAGGAGGGACATAGGTTTTTCTGGTACAATGGGAGCAACAGACATCTTTCCAAAGCTGCTTGTAGCATGGAGCAGTCAGTGGCAGTGATAATTGAATACCTGGGACCTAGACAGGTTATGACTAAATTACAAGGTGCACAAGATGTGCTAAGGAACACCAGGTCCATGCAAGTTCAAGGCTGAAATCCCAGGAACTGGCCACCTTCTTGAGTGCAGATTCTGGATAACAACTGCATCCAAAGCTCCATTTTTTTCAGGATTTTCCCTGAATCTCCAGGAAATCGTATTTGGGTTGTAAAACTGATCTTAACCAACCTGCAAAGAATGCTCCTGCAGCTCCCAAGTGATCAGTGTCCGCAGGCAGGAGCTGCTGGCGCCTGTCTCTGGGGCTGGGAGGAGGACTTCAACTCATGTCACACCCAAGGGTGGTTGAGAGTCATACCTGCATGCAGCTCGCCTTGGGCAAGCCAGCCAGGGTTTGCCTCACGCACCAAGTGCTGTGCAAGATGCTCTTGCTTAACACAGCTTAGCTCTGAGGCATAAGGATCAGGCAGCACGTGGAAAGGCCCAGATCCCCTGTGGCTTCTCCTCTGGGATAAGTTGAAGGCTCAGCTCTCTAGCTGCCCAGTTGTTGTCACAGCTTTGGAGCACCTCCTCAGCTTCTGACCAGTGATGCTGATACTAGACCCTCTACAATGGAGAAGGGTCCCTTACCCCCATGCAAGGGTTACCACATGTGGGAAGATAGTGGACACTGAAGAACAGACTCCTCCAGTGCCAATCACGTGGAGGCAGAGGGAGAAGTCACAATAATATGACAACACCATTACAATGTATGTTTTTTAGGTCTATATTAAAGGCTCTTCCTTCCCTTTTCCTCTTATTAGACTCTCTGCGTCTCCCACCCTGCAATCCCGTTGGATTCAAGTAAGGTACTTGAGTTCCTCAGGTTCCTTAGAAGCTTGTCACCGTCCAGCTGATGTCTGTGTGGTGGTGGCTGTGTGCAGCTTTCCTCCCAGCTACAGTAGCCTAGGAGATGGGCTTGCCCCAGGAGAAGAAGCTTGCTAACATGGACTGGTGTGACTGCATTAATACCTGCCCAAGGAAAGGCAAGAGTGAGCCAGCTCCTGCCTGCCATGGAGGAGAAGAAAGCCAGCCTGTGGGGAGGAAAGCATATGGGCTGGGTGGACAGCCCGTGTACAAGGTGGTGTTACACTGCAACGGGCTCTGTAGGAGAAAAGGGAAGGGAGAAAGAGCTTTCTGCAATGTTAAGGAAAGAGTTGTGGGTTTGTTAATCACACTTGGTGTGATCTGTCGTGCTAGCCATATGTCACACTCAATTCTGCTATCTTCACCAGCTTTTCCATGTAGTAGTCAGAGTTCACATGCCTGCATTCAAGCAGGGAAGATTTACTTGCTTTTTGGACCACCCCCTGTCTCTAAGTCAGCAATAAGTAAAGGCTTTTTGAAATTCTCTTGAGTTTGCAGCACAAAGATCCATGAGCCAGGCAGTGGTCTCTCCAGCTTTGAGTAGAGGACTATCATCCATCTCAGGTGTGACAGACTCCACAGTGTTGTATTGTAGATCACAGAAAACCAAACGTTACCCAGACCCAGATTTGACCTGCACGGCTGTTCTGTGTTCCCCCCGCGCCGTGGTGTTGTCGCTCCCCCCCCCCCCCCCCCAACCCTAGGCATGCTGGCTGGTGAACAAGTTTGTTAGGGACAAAGCTTCAAGTTGACCTCGTGAACCTGTCATTTTCAAACACAGAGCAATACAGCTTCAGGTATCTTAGGCTGGCCTCCAAAGACCTGGCTGGGAATAAAAACATCTTCTCACCTTGGAAATAATGGCCATCCCCACTCACATTATCATGGGAAAGCATTTATGTGGTCTGCTGTTGGCATAATGGCGAGAGCATTGGAGATGTCTCCATGTCTAACCCTTAAAGCACTGCAGAAAGGGTGGCTGGAAATTCTGATTTCCCCTCTGTGACTGTTGGAAGTCCTGCCCACCCTAAAGGGCAGCTGCTGAGGAGGCTGAAGGTGGCACTGTTGGAAGGATCCCACTCCCCTTCATTGACAGCTTCTTTGAAGAACCACTGAGCCAGTAACCCCAGCAATCTCTCGCATTAGTGCAGACACTCTGGCTGTTCAAGCTGCTTGTCCTGTTGTCTGCTCAAGTTGAGCCCACCTCAGCCTTTCTTTCACAGCTTGTATTTTTTTAACCAACCAGCAAATGCAACTGTCTTGGGATTGGGTTTCCCCTCCTGCCTCCATGCACACGTGTTCCATCCCTTTGAAAGAAGGACTTGGTCGGTGCTGGCATCTGGGCTTGTTTCTCCAAGAGGTCTCACACCTCTGACTAGTGCCTTTATGCTGCTGCCTGTGGAAGCGGGTGAATTCAATGCGGGGTGCCTGGCCACAGCCTGCAGGATATAGCACTCCCAGGAATTTGCTGGGAATGCTGCTTGGCCTGGGTCCCATGAGCCAGCTGCAGCCTGAGCTGCTCCCTCCCTCCCTTGCACCTAACTGGGAATGGGGGGTTCAGCTCTAGTTCCCGTCATGGGTGGGAGATGGGGCTTTCACTAAGGCGCTGCCAAGCCATGTGCCATAGGTATGTGTGTATGGTACTGCTAAAGCACTGTGGTTACCAGCTTGGTCCTGTGGTAGTGCTGGCCAAAATGAACAGCCAGCAAGGTGTACAGCATACCCTTGCGTAAAGCCAGCTACTTTGGAAGAGGAGTAAGGTGAGGGCACTGAACTTGTCCCCTGTCCATCTGGGCATAGCTGGTGTTTCTAACCAGGTGGGAATGCAACACCATGAGCTGATGTTTGCATAGGTGCTGTTGTGATGATGAAAACCCCACCCAAAAGGGAGCCAAAGATACTGCCCCTGAGTGGTCCCAATCTTCTGTAGCTCAAGTATCAAGGGAAGTTTGAGTTACCAGGTTCACACCTGGGGAAGTTTCTCCTCTGAAACCACTACAAAGCAAGAGGTGGGAGGTGTACAGAAAGGCTGGCAGGTTCTACCCATCCTTCTCCTCGGGGACAATATCTATTTCTGAGTGAAGCCTATTATACTGGTCTAACTGAAGACTGTCTTTGGATTTTCCCAGGTTGCATGAAGAATTAAAGATGGCAAAAAGTGATGGCGGCATACACATCTTGCAGGGTCTATTAGTCTTTGGGAATGTTGTCATTGGGGTAAGTGAAGTGGAACAAGCATGGGTGGAGGCTTCCTTCCAGTATGGCACTTCTTAAAGCAGCAGTTCCCAGCTATGAAATCCTTCTTCATGCATGAAGTCCAAATATATACACCAGTCAAGTGCGAGAGGAGAGGTAAAGGAGAGCTGTGCCAGCTGATCAGTTGGGTGGTGAGGGGACAGCAAGGGACAGCAGGGGCTGATCCACGAGACCAACATTAATTCTAGGGGAAAAGTACTTGCTGCTGACCAACGTCTTCCCAGCCACCTCCTTCCATATAGTGATGGGAAAGGTTCTGTTAATTCTTTCTTAACAGCCTCCAATCCTAGGTCTGGTCTCTCAGGTCTAGGCTGAGTAAGTTTTGCTGGCAACTCTTCTGTGAAGGCCCAGTACAAGAGATTACAGAGTTGGACAGACAAGGAGTTGAGTAGCTCCTGTTTGGCAGGAAGTTGAATGAAAGAAAAGTGGTCTCCATCTTTTTCTCTCTCTTCTATTTCTTTGGGGAAGCTCGATCTAATGGTTTTCCTGAACTTGCACTTTTCAGATGTGTGGCATTGCCCTGACAGCAGAGTGCATTTTCTTTGTGTCTGATCCCCATGGTCTCTACCCTCTGCTGGAAGCCACAGAAAATGATGACATCTATGCTGCTGCCTGGATTGGCATCTTTGTTGGCTTTGCGCTCTTTGCTCTGTCTATCCTTGGTATCGTTGGAGTCATTAAGTCCAACAAGACCTTGCTGCTAGTGGTAAGTGTAGCAATGTTTGCCTACGTACTGCTGCCAAACTGACAAAATGCTGCCTTAGTTTCCCTGGTCACCTTAGTAATCACCCACGGAGCAAAGACAGCTTTTATTAGGGATAAGGAGCCAAAGGTTCATCTTGATCATGGCTGTGGTGTCCCACAAGGTGAGGACACATGCGTGAGAAGCTCCCAAATGAGGCTGAGAGAACTAATGATGATGCTGACTGGCTTGAGCCTGACCTTGCCCCAGAGCAACTCAGAAGCACTTGTGCAATCAGATGGAGCTGGGATGTGGTTTAGATCCTTGTTTCTCCCCACCCCGTAGTGTCTTCCAGCTGTCCTACACCATTCAGTGGAGGATTGTAAGTAATCACTTCTGTACAAGGCATTAGTATGTGTTAGTATACCAAATACAGGTGCAATTGAGAACATTAGGCATCAGCAGGCAGGCAGAAATTACAGGGGTGGGGACAAAGAGCTTTGGCTAAGCCAAGAACAATGTTAAGGTGTGAACAAATCTCTGTACAATTTCTCTCTTAGTCCCTTAGGTTGGCAGTAATTGGTGCTTTCATTAATGAAGGGTAGAGCTGAAACCTCTGGAATCAGCTCTCTCTTGGATTAATGTGGGATGGCAGGCTGCCTGTTTTAACCAAGAGACAGAGATCGGAACTCTTGTGCCATGAACTGGCCAGCAAACAACTGAGGGAAGAGAATTCCCTTAACTCTGAATTTTGGTGTCTTGTCTGAAACCCAAGGCTGTGGTACAGGAGAGACTACAAGGGGCAGAAGCTGGGGTAAGAAGGAAACAAATACCTTGAATTTGAGAAGAACGTTATAAAATGTGGGAGGAGAAATAGATACATGAGAACACCAAGGGGGAATATAGGAAAGATTAAAGGAGTGCTGCTGAGAAGGGAAGAGAAACAGCAAAATAGACTCTGAGAGGTGATCTTCAGGATCTTTTTTCATGAAGGATCTTTGCTCACAAAGTACCAATGCTGAGGAAATCTCATGATGCAAAATCAGGAGGATCTGAAAGACACCCTAAATTGCACCTTATGCTTCTCCAAAGCACAAGCTCTCCTGCTAGGAGTGAACAGCTTCTTGCTAAAATCTTGTAGCTGGCAAGTGGAAGAGGAAGGAGGAGACATTGCACAAGCAAAAGTCGCTAATGAAATGCAGCAAAGAAAAGGGCAAATGTTATTCTAGGACATATCAGACAAAACATTTTCCATGAAGGCAGGGTGGTATTAATGCCATGAGGTGCTGATGAGATCTTGTCTGTGAGAGGGAGAACAATTCCAGTCATACACCTTCAAGAAAGCAGAAAGGAAAGGCTATACGTGAATGTTCAGGTGCATGGAGAGGACTGAGGAGAGGATAGCCTGGCCTCTTTTACTTTGAATAATAGTGAGATCTTGTCTGTGAGAGGGAGAACAATTCCAGTCATACACCTTCAAGAAAGCAGAAAGGAAAGGCTACGTGTATGTTCAGGGGCATGGAGAGGACTGAGGAGAGGATAGCCTGGCCTCTTTTACTTTGAATAATAGAATCAACTAGGTTGGAAAAGACTTTTAAGATCAGTTTCAGCCTTAATCTTGAAAAGACTGCTGAGCTGTTTCTCCAAGAGCTAACTCTGCTGTCTGTCTCCCACAGTATATTATCCTGATGTTGATCACTTATGCATTTGAAATGGCTTCTTGCATCACGGCAGCGACTCAGAGGGACTTTGTGAGTATTTCTTTCCTCAGGTATTCTTGCAACCATGCTGGGAAATGTTGCAGTTCCAGGGCACACAGTAGTCCTGTTCAGTGCTGTAAATGGCTGGTGTGGTGGTACAATGTAGACCCAAACAACTACTGCTGAGTTAGAGAAAGACCCCACAAGGGAAGTCTCCAACATCGTTATTCTAACCAAGGAAATAGCTTTGTTCTTTTAAAAATAGCTTTGTTATTTTCAACATTTTAAAATGTTTACAACCTTGTAGTTAAGGAAATACTAGTGTGAGTTAGCTGAATCATCAATGCAGTGTTTAGTCTTTCAGTTACAGACTGATTACTATACATGCAGAAGACAGCATAGCCCTAGGCAGTGTTACTGGTGAGGGAAAGATTATGTGGGTTATTGGAGATACTGGTAAGGAGGGAAATGACTTGTGGTGCTTTAGTTCCTAGCAATATATCAGATGTAACCCCTAGATTCTACACTTCTCCTGTGATATAACATCTGGTAGAGCCTCTTTAAGAGTCATGATCAAGATCTATGTATTTGTTGCTCCTCCAGCTCGTATCCTGCTCTTTATTCTCATGTGCGTAAAACTGAGGGAGAAACAGCATTCCTACTCTCCAGGAAGACACTGAAACAAGCAAACAAACCCACCCCAAATAACCCCATATTTGCTTTACATGGCCACTTATTAAGATAGTTTCTGCATTCTTCACTATTTGGTTGTTTGTTGTTCTTTTTTCTATAGCTCACTCCAAATCTCTTCCTGAAGCAAATGCTGGAGAGGTATAAGAAAGCAGAGCCAGACAATAACAATGACAAATGGATGATTGATGGAGTTACAGATACATGGGATAAGCTCATGGTTCAGGTAATAATAACACAGAAATGTCCCTCTAATTACTAAATGCTCTGCAGCACTGGAATTTCAAGTCCTCCTTGGGGCCACTTGGTAATAAAGAGGACGGCATCTGCCTTGAACCTTAGAGAAAGTCCTGCCACACTCCCCACTTTGCTCGTTTATCAGATGGCAGACTGTCAAACGCAGGCACTTCAGAAATCTCCCCCGTAAATCTGTGGTTAATGCCTAACCAGCCATGTGCAGGGCTCTGACCTGGGCCCATAAAGATCATTCCCTTCTCTCGCCCTGCAGAACCAGTGCTGCGGGGTAAATGGTCCCTCCGACTGGCAGAAGTACATGTCCGCCTTCCGCGCCACTCACAGCGATGCTGACTACCCTTGGCCACACAACTGCTGTGCTTTGGATGCCCAAGGGTCCCCCACCAATCTTGATGGCTGCAAGCTCGGAGTCCCTGGCTACTATAACAGCAATGTAAGATCCTCTCAGCTTTTCCCAGTTAACATATGTTGGTCAAAAGCACCTTGCTGGAAGGGAAGGTGTTCAAAAGCTTTCTGAGGAGAAGCAATGCCTGTAGGGTCCTGGCCAGGTTGCTGAACACAGGATAGGCCGTAAAAAGGCTTTCCTGATAGAGAGACAACTGCTAAGAAAACATGCCTAATGTCACCAGTAAGAAGTGACATCTCCAACATGTAGATGGACAGTAGCTAAATCAAACTTAGCCCAAAGATCAGTGCGTACAATATCGAGTGAGCAAGTCAGTAGTTCTCCTCTTCAAGGTAGAACTTTTCAGTAGACCAGCTTGTACTATTCAAACAGTCTGATGGGTCATGAGCCTCAACTTCTTCACTAGCAAGCATTTCTAGAAGGTGTTCAAGCTTCCAAATTTGCTGACAACTTCTGGATTCTGGAGGTCAGCTCCATGCTGGCTGTGTTTGGCTATATATGTATACTCGGCAAATGGATGGCACAGTAGTGCCAGTCCTTGAAGTGTCTGAGATGGGTCTATTTTGTATTTGGAACTAGACACAGGAAGTCTATCTGCACGTTATCAATAAGCAGTGTAGATCCAGCTTGTCTTCTTGAGACCCTGTGAGCTACCCAAGTTGCAGTAGGAGAGGAGCCTGGCACCTCAGTGTCTCTCAGAGGTGCTTAAGCTCGTCTCCCTGTGGTACAAGCTCAAAGCTGCTGCTGATTCATTCACTCATGGTTGTCTTACAGGGTTGTTATGATGCTATTTCTGGGCCAGTAAACACGCAAGCCTGGGGTGTTGCCTGGTTTGGTTTTGCCATCCTCTGCTGGACTGTAAGTACTTAATATTTGCCTCTATTTCCGTTTCTCTTTTCTTTATAACCCACACCCAGTTGGGTGGAGGTGGATGACAGGGCTGACACATTTAAAGGGTCAGTAGATTATAGTTATTCATTCATCACCAATATGCCTGTAGCCTGTTTCACTGACAGGGCTACATTCACAAGTTCTGCTCCATTCTGGCTTCCACAGGTAAGGAGCTAGGTGGCCTTCCAGCCTGTTGTGGCCTGCTGCTATCTCGGTAATACAGCACAGCCAACACAGCTTGCAGATACTTGTTTGTGAAGGGTATTGGATAGTCTAAACAGCAATCATGACAAATAATTCAGTTTGTAGTTCAAAGACTCTGTATGAGTGGTTTAAGTACTCAGGGTTCAGAAGCTCAGCAGCTTCATGAAGGATAATCCCCAGCGAGCTGAGTGATCCACTCAAGTAGTTATGGCTGCACATACCTTCTTTCTTCACTGTGCAGCTTCTGTGCAGATAAAAAGCTTTAAGCTTCCTCTGCCTGAACAGACTTGGCTTGCCAAGGATTTCTGTTGCTTTCTCCTATCAGTAGGACTAAATGGGGCTGGGGGAGAGGTGGGTAGAAGGAAAAGGGGAACAGAGAAACTCAGTAGTCTTGTCCTTTCAGTTCTTCGTCCTCCTTGGTACCATGTTCTTCTGGAGCAGAATTGAATACTGAAGGCCCGGTATCCTCAGCGCTGCCCTGAAGCACCATGTGAAACTGCATTCGTTCGTCTCCTGCTCCATTCTCCTTGTGACATGGAGGATTTGAAGTGTTCCCACTACCTCTCCCATATATACTTTTGCCCCTCCAAAAACTTGACACACAGAACTGATAACTCCAGGAAAGAATCTTCTTGTCCCTTATTTGCCCCTTGTTCTGCAGCCTTAACGCCTCCTGGCTGAGGCACAATCCTTCTTTCACTGTGCAAGAAATCCTTAGAGTGTAATATTAAGAAGAGAGATGATTTGTTCTGTGATACCATCAGAAAGGAAAATGTCCATATACATTTGCTTCAGAAAAATCTCTCTCTAAAACTATGTTGAATGTAAATCACAATGCTAAAGGCTTCAGCAAGGGCTATGTGAGCAAAGCTGTAACCTCCTGTGGCCAATAAAGACAGATGCTGCAAGGGAGAAGACTGCAGGCCTTTCTAATCTATTTTATTGTTCAGCTTCTGTTCCTGGTCTCTGTCACCCCTTGCCTTAGAATATGGCAGATTCTCAAAGAGTTTAAGTGTGTCAGCAGTAAAGACATGTCACGGATAAAAAGTCTGCTGCTAGTCAAGCCCAATAAAAGGCTAGCTCACTCCTCAGCAATATGCTGCCTAAATCCAAGCCTACCTTCTGTCACTGACGGAACTACTGCGTGTGCTCCTACCTTCAGAAGTGCCAGTCCAGGAAAAGCTCCACTTGCTAACGAGCAACTGCTTCAAAAAGCTGTTATGTACTTCACACACGATTTGTACAGAGTAAGTGGGGTCCTGTGCTGTAGCTGGCTTTGTGAAAGTGGCTGTCTCATGCCCTTAGATTATCATGCTTCTTACTTCCACTGCCTACATGTATATGGTCACATCCCCTATGTACTTCCCCTTTCCGCATACCCGGATCAGGTAGGATAAAAGGCAAATAATGACAAGGAATAACTCCTATGAACAATGCAAGCAAGGAGCTAAATGAACCAAATCCATCCCTTGCATCAGCAATTACCGTTCTCACTCTGCTCAACAGAGGCTGTTTACTTTGGCCCAGACTGATCTGGTGTCTTTCCTAGTGAACACTTCAGTAGTTATACATGTGTCATGTGAAATATGCTCCTGTATAGAGCTTTATAAGGTGAAGCCTCTTCCAAAGGTGCACTGGCTCGGGTCTTCACACTGGTCAGTGGCCTTGATTCTTTGTTTTTGTATATTCGCCAAAATATCAATTAAAAAGAAGTGGAAGTGAAACCTTTTTCTTGTTTTAGATTGTGTGAAAGGGGAAATTGTAAATGTCTTTATCCGGGACATGTGGGGCAGTGCAAAGGTAGGCTTTAAAGCCACATATCCCCATCCTGAAGATCAGTGATGCATGGTGCTACAGAATCTTTGTAGCTGAATAGTCCCTTGATAGGGTGCTGGGGGAGAGAAAGGGTCAGCTATCAGGGTGAACAGCTTGAGGAAAACTAGGCCCCTGCAGCACAGAAGGGTTTTTCTGTATGAGTGTGCCTTCAGAAAGGGAAATCCCCATGGATCAGCCACTTCACTGGTTCAGTGGGGTGGTGACTGTCCTGGAGATGCCCCACTGCTAGCAATTTCCATAAGGAAGTTAGTCTTCAACACTGTTTTGTGAGACCCAAGGAATGGATAGAGTGTGTGGACTGTGTATGTCAGTGGTCTGGGGGTCTTGAGAGGGAGTTTGGTGGTAGGGGTTTTTGTGTGTATGTTGCTGAAAGCTACAGTAATACCTAAACCTAAAGAAGTCTAAAGAGAACCACTGTCTGCCTAAGTTAGACAGCAATAGCAAAGACTGGGTTCTCTGCTTCTTGCCATGGACTCCAAATCCCTACCAACCACAACAGCAGAGAGGAGAAAAATGGGGAAGGAAGGACAGTGCAGGCACACAGCCTCTGTCCTTGCTTCACCAGACCCCTCCAATAACTCCTCAATCATGGGTAGCTGCATTCCTGTGCAAAGGTCTCTTGCTCAAGTTGTTTCTGGAAATCAAGTGGGTACAATAATTGGCTACGGGACTAGTAAGGCCTTCTACCTATGGCTGGAGATAGGACTTTAGGACCACAGAAGAAGGTAATGTCAGATACCATTTTCCTCCTCTGGTCTTTTGCTTCAGACCCAGAGGTCTCTTCCTTCCTGCTGCATCAAACTGTGGTGTGATTATAGCACTGCTCTCAACGTAGAGCAAATGCTGCAAGACTTTGCAGGAGAAAAGGAACTGAGATTATTTTTTGCACTACTTTGCAAGAAGGTTTTACACTATTAACTGCAAACAATTGCCATATTAACTGCTCCAACCAGTTGCAAATGATACCATTGACCTGTTGCATAAACAGCAGCTTAAGCAAATGAAGTTTCGGTTCTTCACTTTGCTTTCTTTTCCCTATCGTTGCACTTTGTGATTTATGTTCTTAAAACACAAAAGCTGTGACTGACCCGGGCAACGGCGAATCTAGGCAGGAGTGCCAAGCATGCCCCAGTGCATCCAGAAAAATCCAGCTTTATCCACTTGAACAGAGGAGGAAGAAAAGGACCAGACTGATGGCAGAATGAAGCTGAGCATGCTCATGAAAACTCCTGCACAGCTTTGTCAGGTTTTTCATCTTCTGAAAGTTGATTCCAATCTCTACAACTTCCCTACCTGGGATGCCAGGGGAAGGGTGAGGAACAGATGGAATCTGTAATAGGAATGGTGGTGAACTGGTTTATCTGTTAGCTGAGGCTTGTAAAGAAATCCTGGTCATTCTCAGCTGTTTGGATTGCTGCTCAAAGGTATGGATGTATGTTTTAATGGTCCTCAACACAGGCAATATGCATGTGTGTGTGTAAACTGCTGGGCTGAGACATGATGAAGGAAAAACTTCCCTAGGTGGAAGCTGTGCGGTTTGTTTGCAGGTTGGTTCTGTGCATTTCTTCTCTGTAGGTGTGAATATTCACAGCTCTCTCTTGGCAAAAAAAAGCATGTTTTGATTCTCCCATGGAGTTACCAACTGTATTTTTAGATTATTAATTTATTGTAATGATCCCAGCTCTGAGAAATGGGACTTTTGCTGAGAAACAGCCTCTGTTCAGACTTGACAGAGCAACGTGGCCTCCAAGCCAACAAGAATCCCAACTCCTCAGCTGCTCCACTCCTGCACACACACAGACATAACATGATGTCTTTCGTATGGCTGAATGTTTGTGGGTGGCAGTACTGAATGTGTCTGTTCCTTCAGACAGCGGGGCTGCCTCCATGTATTTTTCCAACAGGATTTCCTACTCCTTCCTCCTTTGCTTTCACTACTTCTTCTGCATGAGATCTCTTTACACAGACTCTCTCAGGCCGTATTTCTCCTTACCTTACTGATTCATATATGATATCCTATCCCCACTATATACTATATACAACATACTATCTCCATGCTTGCATCTGGCTATCCACCTCACTGTGAAAACCATCAGCCAGGCTGGCGGTGGCATTTGGTATCCTCTGACTCAGATGATTTATCCTTCATTCTGCTCTCTGCCCTGGCATCTTAGTTTTTCACATTCCTTAACAGGGTCTTGTGCCAAGCAATATTTAATGGGACCAAGTATGACCTAAAACTAGCTCATAAACGAAGCTTCCTTCTCCCACCCTTTGGCAGCCCTGCCCTCTTTGGCAACTGGGGAAAGCCTCTGCAACGTGTGGTATGCTGGGAACCTCCTGTAAGAACTCTCCCTGTAATCTCAGGCATCTATCTTGAGGAGATCCTGCTGCTTGAGGAGTTGAGGATGAGTGATGAGGGTTCATCCTCAACAGGAGTAAAAGGTGAGGGTGTCTCTGGCTGCGTTAGCTTGCACACAAGGTGAAATTCCAGCATGGGCAGTCATCTGCGGTTCTTGCACACTCAGCAGTTGAGATGAGCTCTGCCAGAGAGCTAAGTGATGAGCAGTGAGCTGCTGTGGCTGCCAAGGGCTGTTACTGACCCTGAGTGAATGCAGGACTGAAAACCTTTTTTGTCTATATATTTTCCAAAGCAATGCTCACCTTTAGCAGGGTTCTGTGGCTGGCACAGAGGCTGGAGAAGGTAAAGCCGTGACACTCCACATAATCCCTGCAAATAACCAGCCTAGTTTTTTTACATGTCTCTTCTGCCTCCACTGTCTTACCCTTAGTCTTTAAAGCAAATTATCTCACAATACAACAAAAAAGGTGAATAAAGCAGTCTGTGAGCAGCTATTCTTTCTGATGTCAACTTCTTCCTGACTCGTACGAACGAGAAGGGAAAGAAGTTGCCTGACATTTTTCAGACTGGTTTAAATCTGTCTTATTGGCTGAGATTTGAGTTGTTTTGTTGTTTAGTTGTGGGTTTTTCTTCCCTTTTTGGGTTTTACTTATCTGGAAACTTTCCCTGCTTAATAATCATCATGTGTGTTGTTTTCCTTCCTCCAGCTCTGGTTGTTCCCATATTTCTGTTCCTTGTGGTTCATTCTTAAGGAGCTACTAAGTTTTCTTTGAAGCCATTTCCTCCCACTGAATTCAGATATTTCCTGTTCTTTTCAGATAAAGCATTTAAATAATAGAGAGATATGTGCCCCCTTTAATAGAAGTGTTATGGAAGAAAACAGGTCCAGTTTTAAGATGGATCTGGACCCAAAGTGCACAACATGATTCCTATGAATTTTCTAGATTTACAAAACGTAGTTCATCTCTCACTGCAGTTTGCAAATAAGACATGAGAAAATAGCTACCTTCTTTTGATAGGGAGTCAACCAAACGTTCTTGTTTTAACACTCATACTGTATCTAACTTTTGGGGGCATAAGTACTTGGCCATGTCTGGGCTTTGCAGCTCCCATTCATTTCTAATCCTTATTTCTGAAACTGCTCATCTTTTACCCTTGTAGAGAGACTTATTCTTTATTCCTTGTAGTTTATTCTGCTCTGACAGAAAATGAACTTGGAGAACTCACTGGCTTTCTCTATCTTGGCTATTATGATCCTTTTTACTGTTCTTGACACCTTGTGCCAGCTTGGCTGAAG
>NW_009939491.1:72691-111222 GCF_000696875.1 Nestor notabilis | reverse complement strand
TCTTTCCCTGGGCTCTATTCCCTTCCCTGCACAGGCTGCCTTCCCTTTGCTGCCAGTTGACCTTTAGCTCCATTCAGGGGGATACCAGCTAGATGTCTTGTTGCCCATAGCTGCATTCCTGTGTTGCAAGGAGGATGCATGAAACACCAGTATCAAATGCTCTTTGGCACTGGGTTAGCTTGTTTCCTGGTTCACAGCCAGTTTGGGAACTTGCTTAATCCTGGTTTTGGCTTAGCTGAAAGTATCCAAGATGTTGTATCTGTTGCTTCCAATACAACATACACAAAGGATTGTCTTGAGTCAGACTTTCACACTTGTGGTGATGGGAAAGCAGGCAAAAGGAATTGGCTGGAACTGTGTTCAAGCACTTCCATGTGTTCAAGCACCCTGATTTAGGCAATAGTGCTGACTGGAACCTTTTACTTGATTTTCATAACCGTGGGAATGCATGGGGAGCAGTTTGAGATTCTCCTCTTGTCTTACGGCCAAGTCATTGCTAGACTCTGTGGCACAAAGAGTACAAGAAAACTGTTTCTCATACAGCACTAATAGTTGGCTATGACTAACAACAATTCCAGAGTTCAACAGACATGGTTTTCTCTCTCACTTTGTGTGTCAGTTGCCATGGTAAGCAGGAAGCACAACCCAGGCATTTTCCTAAAGGGAAATTGAAGTCATGAAAGAGGTAGGAAAGGGAATCAAGCCCTGAGTTCAGCTGCTGAGGAGGAACAAGAAGTATTCCATGTAACCTAATGATTCATGTGGCTTTTAAGGAGAACAAAGAACAGGCTGAACTGTAGCTATGTCCACTGTGGCTACCACCTCAGGATAGAATAACAGACAGATACTAATACTATTCACTTGCAGGCTACAGCTCAGAGATTGGGTCAACACGGACACTGCAAGAATCCAGAGCACCAGGGAACTTAATTCATATTTGTGTTCTTGCTTGTCCTTTTCAAGCCAACACAAGTGCCTAAACCAGAGGCTTCACAGTAGCTTCTATTGCTCCATATTGGCTTCCCCTTCACAAGAACTGAGATCCCAAAGTATTTCTGTACTCAGTGCTGCTCTATGTTATCACAGGCAAGGCAGAATTCTGCATGAGATGTGCCAAATAGGAGGATGTGGTTGCGCATCACTGAAACTTCAGCCTGGTAGAGCTAGAAATGGTAAGAAGAAAGATGAACTCTACCCTTGGAAGTTTGAAAGCATTTCAGATGCTTTGGTCATTCTACAGTAAGAAAAGTGTGTGATCAGGCTCTAACCTTCATCCACACAGTCAAACACAGCTTAGGGCCACTCACACGAAAAAAAGGAAGGGCTCAAACACCATGTCAGAGAAAGACAAATGCATTTGCACTGCACTCATAAACCAAATCCAAAGGAAAAAGAAAGTGTTCCAACATATCACTAGGGCACAGGTCTGTTTTTATAAAAACTCCAGTTTAATCTCATGGTTGAGACCTGGCAAAACATTCTTCTTTTGTGGCCGTTGTTTTTCTTTCTTTTTAAAAGCAATAAGGCACAAAGGCAGGCAAGTCCACACAGAGAACAGAGCTTAACAAAAATACAATCCCATCAGGGCTTGCAGAAGAAGTAATCACAAACCAGGGCCAGTGGGATGGGGACAGTCCTTTTCACAGTGTCTGACTTCCAGCCCGTCCCTTGACCTGGCAGCAAATAATATTCCAAACAGGACCAGTGCCTACAAGAACAAGATCTAAGGCCTGGGCTGCTGCATGGAGCCCTCAGGAAGCTCTTGCCTCCTGCCACCTTTCCTCTCCAGGGCTGTTGAAGTCCTGCTCCAGCTCCAGTTGAGCTCCGTGGCAAGCTTTCCATTCCTCGCTTGGAGCAGAATCAGTTATCACCAAGCCTTTACATCAATCGGGAGCAAGCCAAAGCTAAACCAAATAGGCATCAGCTACAGCTTCTCCTTTCCCCTAGAGATTATCTTTCCCTAGACATGGAGAGAAGCAAAAGGGACAACTGCAAAACCTGGGCATGCCTGAAGGATAATACATGCTCCTGTAGATTGTTTGCATTTCCAAGGACTGGGGATATGCTTGTGGTGGCAAGCTAAATCAGTCCTTGCACTCTTGTCTGCCCTGATCTCATTCCTTCTCTCTCAGGACAAGATCCTGCTCAGGAAGGCAGATTCCGGCCTTTTGCCCACCACAGATTAGCTTCTCCTCCGTGGGCAAAAAGCCAGTTGATCTCACACCCTCAGTACTACAAAAGTTGCAGCAGAAACGAGTTCCATGCATCAGCCCATTTCACAAATGTGCAGGATTCTATTCAGGCAATTCCTTCATTTTAATTACACTTCCATTTTAACATATATAGAATGTTCTTTTATATATATATATATAAATTCAACACAATATTCACCACTACAGGCATTTCAGAATTCATAAAGAAAGAAACAATACTTTGATTGCACCATTTGGACTCTGGATGAGGGAAAACATTGCAGGGTTTTATGGATGCTTTCTAATACAGACCTAAATTCCTCTGAAGCCATAAAGGTGAAAAAAAGAAGTGCTTCAGTCTTTCTGAAGTGATAGCATGGGATGGACAGCCCAGAGGAATGTGCTTTATAAGGTAAAATACAATCCTCCTTTCTGTTGACTCTCCTGCCAATAAAGCAGCTCCCACATGAGCTAACATTCTCCATGTCCCTCCTTTCCATCAGGGGATTCTCATCTTTGACAGCCCAGCCATTTCTCTCCAAGTTACTCTTAACAGAAGCTGCACAACCTCCCTGACAACATGGGAAGTATAAGTGTCTCCTGTCTCCCATCAGTGAAAGTCCCCAAGGAACCCATGCTGGTGATAACATCTCATGACAGACTGGGGCCATCTGCAACCTTGGGAATAGCCTTGATGCTCTTCACAGCCTCAGGAGAATCAAATGTACTGCAGGCTCCCTGAAATGATCCTTGTAGAGCTGCGAATGCTGTGCCAGTTTGTTAGGAAGGTCCTTTCCATAATACCAAGAACAACAAACTTAACTCTCCTGCACCCAAAACCTCAAATTCTGGGCAGGCCAGTCTCCCACGAAATAATCTGTCCCTCTCCATAATGCTTCACACACAATAAACACCCAAACAAACCCAAAACCAAGCAAAAGAACCCAAGCCCTTTCTTAAAGGCTCTAGTGTTGCAGCGTTGTGCTGGAGGGCAGGAGTTTGGAATCCAAAAAGTACCACTGCAAAACCCTGAACTTTAGGATTGGTTCCAGTCCCAGGTTCAGTCTGCTGCTGCAGGATGGCAGAAAGCAATCTAAGGGCTCTGAAGCAAAACTGAGATCAGGTCTGACCCTGAAGCTGACCTCAGGAATCTCTTAGTAAGGTTGGACCTCAAGAATCTATTAGTAAGGTTGGACCTCAGGAATCTCTTAGTAAGGTTGGATCTCAGGAAGCTCCAACCACATAGTCAGCACCATTCAATGGGAGATGGCTCTTGTCTTCTGGTTCTCTCCAACTACCAAGTTCTGGTTCTGCACCTATCAGTATTAACATGGACCCATTATTAAGCATTATAACGTCTGCAGAAGTCTGAGTCTGGAGATGGGAATGGTGACCTCGGTGCAGTGCTGCACCTTGCACAGTATTCTCATCAAGTACTCAGCTTTGTAGGAAACTGTAGGTAAGAGATGGGATCAAGCTACAACATAGAGATGTCGTTACAGAATCTCTGCTTCATTAAAATCCACAACCTGTCTGAGTTCAAATTCTGAAACACCCTCCAAAAGTATAGTCTGGATATAGATTTTAGCTGAGGCTGATCGTTAATATTAAGTAAAGATTTAGAATCGTTTTCTCCTGCAGGAGTTTCACCACTTCTGCCAAAAGCACAATTACTTACTGGAACGCTGTTAAGAACTGAGACAGTGTACTATATACAAATTGCCAGACCTCATTTCTTGTTCACAGATCAGCTTATATGAGAATAAGGAGGGGAAAAAAAAAAAGAAAAGAGAAGAATTGTTTTAAGGTGCCAAGGTTTCATCACATTTTCTTTTCCTTTCCACATTACTCCGTGAGCTTCGCTGGCCCCATTCCAGATGCCTTGGCAGATAAAACTTCTAGGAACTGAGAGAATATAAATCCCTGTCCAAAGTAAACTGTTCTATTGATGCCAAAAAAACCTGTGCATCATTTCCATACTTTTTACTTTCTCTATATCTTACCACAATACCTGTATCACATCTTCCCAAGTCATTTGCAATTAACTCAGCCATGGTGGTTGAAAGCTTTCCCATGAGGCAGCAAAAAAGGCATTTGGGTGCCATGTAAATGCCATCCAGAGCTGTGCTATGGGGAGCATGGAGGACTGGCAATCCCCTAGTTTTAATGGGGGGCTTCACAGGCATCTTATGGTCAGGGAGAAGGATAACACAGTTATCATTAAGCTGATTATTCTGGACCTGCCGTCCACAGCTTGCCCAGGTAAAGCATAGGCTGACAACTGTGACTGAACATGGACCTGAACAAGAACTCCAGGCTCTTGTCTGGTGTAATATTCTCCCTCCACAACACTGACAGTATGGGCTTCATTCTCTGCTCTGTTTCCTCTCATATGGCTCTATGCACAAGTGAGGAGTACAGGAAGGAGGATCAAAGGCTGCAAGTAGTGACAGGGAAAAGCCCTCCTGTTTTTTCACACTCCCTTTGGATTCTAGAAGAAAATTCTGCTGGACGTATATTCCTTGCATTTGTGGGACCAGAACTTCTCAAAAGTGCTCTGGCATCTCCCTCCTTTAGCAATCAAAGAGTACAGAGAAAGCACTGTACAGGCGCTGGGCCCTCCAGCCACAAAGACACATGAAGTGACACATTCAGTACACACCAGGAGCTCATGGGTTTGCTAACAATTTGAAAATGCCAGTACTCCACAAAAAAAGCCCTAAAACATACATCCCTCAGGAAATCCTGACTGACTCTCACTGTGGTGGCTATAGCACTTCCTACCAGATGCTCAGTTATTTCATAAACTCTAGCCCATAATACCCACCCGAGGGCCTACAGACGCAGACCTCCCCATGAATGATGGCCACTGCAAGCACCATTACAGGGACAATCTCAGTGCTGGCAGCAACACGTGTGTTCCCATCTCCTCTGTAGTCTCCAGTGGCACTTAAATTGCAGAGGCAGCACAGGCTGTACCTGCCTCTGCAATCACCCCCGGTCACATACCAGGCAACAGATGAGCCTGCTGTGAATAGACAGTTAGAGGCTTTACAAAGGAACCTTTAATTCAATTTCTGTGGCATCTGTTGCTCATATGAACGTGTATTTGCCTGCAATAATAATAACCCTTCAGGAGAGAGTTTAATTCACTTCAAATCCCCCTCTCGTTATATTGTTCATCATGTGTTCTGCAGTCCTAAACACCATCCTCTTTGCCGTAATCTTAAGCAATCTGAAAGCAGTGAAGGCAGGGGAGGTGACAACCAGCTGTGGTCTCAAAGAAACAGTGTAAAACCACAAAGAGAGGAAGTTTAAAGGAAGAAGAAGCACCTGGGGACATGCCACACAGTGGCAATGGAAGACCAAGGGTCAAAGATGCGTCAGTCAAGGTTCGAGAGGGCAATAGCCCAAGGCCATGCAGATCAGAAGATGCTCTTGGTTTTCCCTGCTGTTGGCAGTGTGGAGCACAGCTGGAGATAGTTGCAGAGGTGTCATCTGGCTGTAAGCAATGCTGGAAATAGTTGTTTCTGGCTTTTGTTATGACTGTGTCTTTGCTTTCACTGACACCAGCCTGAGAAGTCTCTACCACTAGGCAGTCAGCTTCACACCCATTCCCCAGCCATATGGACCTTGTTTGCCCAAGGGAGGTGTGGTTGAGCACAATACAACTCATGAGCTGGACTTGGGAGATTAAAACTAGACGTTTCCTGTCCAGCTGCTTCCATTCCAGCCCTTGCACATGCTGGGAAGGGCACATCTCTGATGCAAGGACAGAGCTGGAGGCAGAGTGCCTTCAGGTTGTATGTTTGTCCTTGTGCGTCTTACACCCTGTGTGACTTGCTTGTGCCAGCTTCACCTTCCTCTTCAGCTGTGCCCAGTCTCCTGCACTGCTGATTTACACTGTCTAAATCAGACAACAGGGATGGGTAGGCGTTGTCCTTCACTGGTGGCTGGGAAACAATGGAAGGAGGTCCCAAACATCTGGACTTACCTCCTCAGCAGATGTTGTGCCCCAGCACCCTGGGCTGCAGTGCTTTGGAACAATGTTTTCCCCCCAGCCCTATTTTCTAATTACACCAAGATTTCTTTTTCTTTTCTTTTCACAGGGAGGATAAGACTTTCACAGGGCTTTGTTAGACAATAGGTATGAGGAAATGCAAGTTCCCTGGGACTGGCTTGCAAAAAAGAAGCAGACAGTGAGGGACCAGGCAGGGGTGAGAAAGGGAAGGAAAATGCAAGACAAAAAGACTATGAACCTCCATAGCAAAATGCTTTGCAGGAAACCCTAAAGGATTTGGGTCCATCTTGCACAAAATAGTTCTAACAACAGCAAAATGGCAACAGAGTTGGTCATGGACACCCCTATCCCATCCACCACGGGAAAGGAATATGAGAGGCAGCTGCTACTCGATCTGCCTCCCACTTCGTCCATCCAGAATCACAGAGCGCCTCTGGGGCTGGTAAAAGCAGCTGGTGGAGGTCTCCAGTCTCTGGCCATTCTTGGGGATGGTCATTTTGTTCCGCAGTGTCACCCCCTCAGGCGTTGTCCGCGAAGGCTCGGACAGATCGCCACAAATGGGGCTCGAAGAGGTGGTCTGAGTAGGGCTCCGTATGGGTGACAGCAACACCCTGGAGTCTGCTGAAGAGGAGGGGTGGTCCATAATGGGGAAAGGGGGACTGAAGAGAATCAGACTCTGGGGCCTCCCAGGCCTAGACCTATAGGAAGGCTTAGAGAACCCTGATGGCCTCTCCATCTTTGAGGACTGTGGGGTATCTCCAACCGTCTCCCCCTCGGAGGTGCGCTTTCGGCGCAGAACAGGGGCATCCATAGCAGGGTAGTGACTGGACTGAGATGGCTCCATCGGAGAGCCAAGGCTGCTGTGCCAAGGGCAGGCTGAGTCCTTCTGAGCTGGGTCACTGTTTTCTTTCTCTACTTTGGCTTTCTTCTCTGTCAGGGGGCTCTTGGGGGTCTCCAAGTGGCTCCATGCCACCCGCTGAGTCTGCCTGACTGCCTGCTTGGCTTCTGCTTCCTTCTTCTCAGCTGGAGGAGCAGCATTCTGAGCCTGCAGGGGCTGGGGGATCTGGGTGTACTGGATCTTGGGCGGTATCACAGGCACCGCTCGAGCCTGGCACATCTTAATCATGAAGGAGGTCCTGACTGCCGACACGCTGACAGGGGCAGAGTTACGACGGCCAGTGGTGGCATGGGCTACCGCTAGGTAATCCAAGTCTAGATCCACATGGGCATTGAAATGAGACCCCCAGGTAATGCCTTTACTGGCAGCAGGGCAGGCAGTTGGCAGGGATGGGACAGAATCACTGCTTTTTACTTCCTTCTGCCCGCACAGGAGGTTCCCAGGGGCAGAGGGCATGGACAGGCTCTCAAACGTGAAGAAATCTGGGGCTGGAAGGAGTGAATCCAAGTTGAGGGATGATGGCCGTGTCTTCACCTTACGAGGTGTTTCTTCACCTTTACTACTCAGCTGTGACTCAGGGGCAGAGCACAATGCTTTGGTAACAGTCTCTCCTCCCAGGGCAGTGTCCTGAGACACAGATAACTTCTCCTCTACGTTCTTTGCCTGTGAAGAGCTGCCTGAGCTATTTTGGTACGGTAAAGACAGCTCCAGCTTTGAGCTCCAAGGGTTTTCTTTGCTTACATCCACTTTCTTTTCCTCTGCCTCTGAAAGAAGGATTCTGGAAGGTGCTTCCTTCTCAGCTGGTGCTTTCTCCCTGCTGAGGGGGTACCTCAGCTCATCAGTTTTGGCAGGTTCTTCTGGAGGACTTGTGCCATTCTCATCTTGCTTAACTTTGCTCAAACTAGAGGGGGAGATGGGTTGTGTCTTGGGCAGCTCACAAGTCACTGTCAGAATGTCACTGCATGGTTGCTGTTGGTCAGTGGCATCTATGAAAGAGAATGGGATAGTCCACAGACTCATCACTGCGTCTTTACTGTCCAGGGAGAGGCTGCGACTGAATCGTGGTCTAAGAGAAAGGCCTGTCTCTGCTCTCTGGCTCTGTGGCTGAAACTCCTGTATCATCTTCTCCTGAATGTCCTTAAAGGTGGGGGAATGGAGCGGGCTCGTAACCCACTGGTGATCTTCCCATGGCTCCACAAGTTCTAAGCTCTGCACATTATCTGTCCAGGTATCCTCATCATCCTGGTCACCAGCATCATGGGTTCTGCTAAGAGGATTGCCCTCCTTCAGCTCCTGGATTCCAGCTCTACTCAGCACCTTGGAGCAGAATGTGTCCCTTTCATCAGCAGTCACGATTTCAGGCTTCTCCTTCTGAGTCTTGCCTCTGGTAAGACCATCCTTTTCCCTCTGCAGCTGGCAAGTGCTATCTTTTTCTCTCCCTGGCTCTGGACATGCTCCTTTGGAACAAGCAAATCCATCACTTGGAGCAACCTCATTAAATTCTGATTGATTACAGAGCTTCCAGTCCAGGGGAGGAGTGAGACATTCACTTGGGCTGTCCACCACTGTGTGGTGGTTCCTTGGAGTGGTTGTGCCAGTTGGAGAAGTATCCAGTTTGGGTAGGGCTGAAGCACAGCTCTGCTGTGCAACCACATCAGACTGACCCGTGTGGAGGCTGTCGTCTTGTTCCATGCTGGTGGTACCAAATAAAGGCACCTGAGTTGTTATCTGTGGTGTTCTGCTTGCAGATTTCTGCTCAGACAGGACTGGACCCTGCCCTGGGCCAGAGGAAGAACTATCTGCTTGTATTGAAGAAGAGGATTCAGAAACCAGGCCCATCTTGGGGACAGTGGCTGGCAAGAGCAAGAGTTCCTCTTCAGGTTCAATGATTTTCAGTTCCTGCTGTATCTCTGGCCACAGTGGTTCTAGAAGGGCATTGGCAGGGTCCTCCTCAGTCTGAAAAACAGAAGAAATGCCATGAGCTGGCAGCTCACATCTTACCAACCAGTACCCCTCCATCTTCCTCAAACAGCCCTCTTAGAATAGGCAGTCTCCTGGATGAGCACACTTACAGGTACAGGAACACAGACACGCATAGTGCTACCAGTTCAGGGAAGGAAACACATCTATAAACAAGTGGGTTTATAGAGGGGAAGATGTGAGATGCAGCCAAAATGAGGCCTGGACAGATGTGCTGAAAGAGTGAGGTGAATGAGTAGCTGGAATGTCTCAGCTCTTCCCATTCAGGTTCTCTTGGCCTTGCCAGAGGATCTGCATTCCCAAATCGCACACAAACTGAAATGAATAATCTATTCAAGGAGCTATGCCAACAGATCTTTACATAGCTGTCCAGAGATGAGTATCGCTGTAAGAAACCTGGTGAAAAAGCTCTGCTAGAGATACAAAGGAGGTAATACTATAATAATAATAATAATAATAATATGTATAGAATGGAAGAGAAAAGGACTGTTCAGGCTGTCCAAGACAAATGGGACAGCAAAAATAGAAGGGGAATTCAGAGACCACGGATCAAAACGCTCAGACATCTGGACAGTCTCACATCTGGAGAGTCTCCGAGCAGACAGATTGCACTGACTGCAGTCATACAGCTACAGAAAAAGAAGACAAGAAGGGGACAGAAGGTAGCGTGTAAATGTAAATCGCCACATGGTGATGCGGACAGAAGGGAAATCACTACATGGTCAATTCTTGACCCTGCTTAGTCTAGGTCGTAGACTGAGTTTTCATGACTACGGACACAGTAAAACTCTAAGCAACCTCCCAGTCACCACCGTGACATTGTTCCCCTATTTTTTCCTCATGCCTTCTTCCTTACCACATGTGTAAAGCGTGACCCTTCTTCTGTCTTAGCTGTCTTGATCTGCGGAGCACAGCTGCCTTCTGAGGAGACACCCTTTGTCTTGAGCTGTCCTTGCTCTGCCTTGTCTGCAGGCGGCAGCCCCTTGTGAACCCCTGAAGCTGGTGTTTGTTCCAAGGTGGGACTCTGCTCTGAGGACTGCTCGGGGCTGCTGGTGCTGCTGGTGCTGCTGCTTTGCCCACATAACATCTCCTCATTTTCTGCTGCTGTCTGTGGAGTTTCAAAGGACTCGGGTTTCCTGGCTGCCACCAGCTCCTCAGGAGGAGAGCCTGGATCAGAAACACAAGCGAACGATGTAACTACTTAGAATCACAGAATCACAGACTCAGCTCGGTTGGAAAACACCTTTAAGACCATCAAGTCCAACCATTACTCCAGGACTGCCAAGTCCACCACTCACGCATGTCACTAAGACTTAGTCGTGACTAAGTGGTGCTGTTTCAACCAAACACCAACTAACAAAGCTAAAGAGCTCCCTCTGGGTGCAACAGGACATTGCCGGGAGGCCACTCACCTCCCCAGTCTCATTACTGCAACAAGCACCAGCCTGACCTGCTACCATCAACACCCACACTGCTACAGCTTGGTCTCTTTCTTATGACAAGAGCAGGCTGGAGCAACCTCCACACCTTCAGGGCACCTCCAAAAGTCCAACAGAGGCTCCACATCCCCTTCCTTTACACACTTTTACCTCTGGATGCTGGCAGGGTGGTCCCCGGCTGTTTCTCCTTCCTCTCCAGAGCCTGCTCTGTCCTCATGTGCGTCCCTGCTTCCAGGGCAGAGGGGCTCGTGCTCTCAGCCACCAGGGAAGACAGCTCCTCTAGGCTGGAGAGGGAAAGCTTCTCTTTGGTGGGCACACGGCACGGCGTGCTGTTGGTGCTGATGACTGCGGATACCCGCAGCGGGACGGAGACGGCGAAAGGCTCTGAGATGTTCAGGGCTTTCCTCTGGTGGCGAGGGGAGGCCTCCAAGGGGAAGAGGCTGCTTGGGAAGCTTGACTTGGCAACTGTTTCACAAGTGTAGAACATGCGGCCGCCTTTGGGGGAAGTCTGCTCATTCTCAGCATCCTCCGCTGCCCGGAAGACCTTCAGTTGCTCAGGGGGTGACTTTGCCTGTGGTGTCCGGGGAGGACCTTTCTCCCCACTCAGCTCTGTGCTTCCTCTGGCCCCCATGGCAGATCCTTCCCGCTCCCACTCATTCTCCTTGCTGAGGTCATACGAGCTGCCTGTGCCTCCTGTCCGTATCTTCATCACCGGAACAAAAAACCCTCCAGTAGTCACTGCCCGTTTGAACCTGCTCTTCTCATCCTCCCCTAGTGATGGGAAGAGAGGAGGAAGTCAGTGGGAAGCAAAGCACTAGCAAATAACCTTCCCCTGTAAGAACCTCTCCTCAGTCCCTCCAGGGATGAGTCCTGCCCTGGTGAACACCAAGATTAACCCAAAGAGATGGGGACAGCAGGTATTAAAGACCTTCCAGGCTCCAGCCCTCAGGTCTACTTCAAACTGGGCAGGCAGGACTGGATAGGATGCCCTCCAGTGGAAATCACCTAGGACTTTTATTAGAAGGCTCTGTCAATCAGATGCAGTCAAGTCCTGGGCTAGCTTGCATTGCCCACAAAGGTCACAGCTCTAGGCTTTGTTAGCTTATTACAAGCACTTTTGGGAATGGGAATTTTGTGCCCAGAGTAACCAAGAATGAAATTGAAGCAATCCCATTGCTAATAGAGATGCAGCTAGGCACAGTGGTAACTCTCAGGTGCATGCACTAACATAAAAGACACAGAAAAGGGTTAAAAATGCATGTACACAAAGGTGAGAGCACGTGTCAGCAGCCATGGCATAAGCATACAAAGATACACAACCTGGTGAGATAGGCAAACAGACCACTGCAGCTGTGCAGGCATGGGGGAAAGCTGAGCATGCAGAGGTGCACTCCTTCACCCTTACAGTACAAGCTTGTGATGTCTCACCTTCCACTGGCAGGGAACACAGCGAGTCCATGCTCTTTGCAGGCCGAATAGTTGCTTTTTCTGTGGAAAATGAGTTTTAGAAGCAGATTTCAGGCCCTGCAGCTTTGCCCATAAAGACCAAAGGCCACATATAGATGGGCATGATGCAGGACAGACATCAAAGTTATTTTCCATTCCCAAGCATTCCCCCTGTGTATCCACACCACGCGGCTTATTACCCACAACACTTGTGCACACAGATGGGGATCTGCTAGTGCTAACAACAGCTTTGCACCTGCCAGACATGTGGAGAGCTATACTTAACCCAGCCAGTCAACACCAGCTCCGCTGTGAAGCAGTTCAGCATCCCCAAATCTGTTATGTGCCACTGCCCTTCCCGATCAAGTCAGTCTATTGGTCGTGGGGGCTTTCTTACTAAACTGACATAAATGCCTTCTCACCTCTCATTCCTGATAGCAAATGGTAGGTTATTTTTACGTTGCATTCCCAGGCGCTTTTGCTGGCATGAGCAAGCACCCTGTGAAATGTGTGAGGGCAGTAAGCAACCTGTTTTTCTGGTCGCCCTCATTGGATCTGCTTGCCCAGCAAAAAAGCTGCCATTTGTCACCAGACACTCTACAGGTCTGTTTGGGGAAGTTTTGGAAGTGTGTAGCTGTTACCACTCTGAAAAGGGGAGATGGGGGGGAATGTAGCTGGTGAGCAAGACAAGTTAGTCTCTGGGAGACCAAAAAGGGTCTGAGGAGCTCTGGAAAATGTCTGGGAGCAAAGCCTGCTGTTTATGATGTTGCACATAGTGGGTAAGGCAGAAAGTGAGCAGGCTTGTTGGGCTTCACTTGTTTATACAATTAAGGCTTCTGGAACTGACTTTCACATGAGCATAGGAGAAGCTCCAGCTACTCTTTGCATTTATATGGAGTCCTGGCTACCTTTTATGTTCATATGGCATGATGTCTTGAGCACTGGCTCTGCTTTCCCCGAGGAGCAGAATTCAAGCTGTGGAGCTCGTGCTTTATGTGACTCACAAACTTGTGTGCACGGACACAAACTGTGTCAAAGCATGTGCCGAGTTTCGACACCAAGTTCATCTGTTTCCTCACATTAGGCTGTAAGCTGGCAGCACACAAAAATACAACATGGCAGCACTAAAGCACTGCTTCTCCAAAGCACTACTTCAGTGCCTAAATCTCTGTGCACAGTTGTGCATTTCTATGTCCTGCTGGTGAAAATGAACAACCTCCTGTCACTCAGTGCTGTGCCTGGAACAAGGCTCAGCCCCCATCATCGCTGGGCTCCAGTCATTCCTGGGCATCCTTGGGTTAGCACTATTTTGGGACAGAGTGTTCCTTATCAAAGTGAGAAGGTGATCCCGTGATCAAAATAGGATAGAGAGCTATTTTGAGGTCTGCCACGGGCACCCTATGTGAGGCCATCTGTACATGCAAAACATGGGGCAAGGCAGGGGTCCAAAAAGAGCTGGATCCAACATATGGCTTCACACTCGCTTCTGATCCAAATACAGCCTCTCTTATGTGTAGTGTTAAGTAATGCTGTCAACATTAACTGTTTCACTTTGAGTCTTGCAATGTTTGGTAGTGCTCCTCCAAACACCAGCTCCAAAAGTAATAGTCTTCCTCAAAGTCCTGAGAGCCAGGAGCCATAGGAACTCCTGGTGCCTTGTTTTTCACTAGGAGACTGAACACAGTTTGTTCTTTAATGCCCTTTAGTGGAAGGACAGCCACTGACCCATTGCCATGTAAGGACCGTTAGGAGCCAGAGGCTGGCTGGGCTGGAAGAGTGGACTAATCCAAACCTACATAGATTTTCCTAGACCCCAAGCTTGATAGCTGAGTTACAGGAGCCTGTTTATCACACACCAAAATGGAATATCTACTATATCTGTCTGGTATCTCCTCCTCAAAGGGTGCTTCTTGCCATCATGTGGAAATGAGATGTGCATGAACCCAGGCAACAAACATGACCCCATTAGACTATCTCAAGTCTAATGGTATTAGTGTCATGTGGATACAGGTCGCCCCATGCTATCCCTGCTGCAGGAGAACACTGCAGAGAGAAATACTTAACTGAAAAGTGTGTTCTTACCAGAAAGCTTCTGTGCCCTGACGAAGACACTCCCATTTCGACTCAGTTTAGACTTTGATTCTGAGCCAGAACGGCCCAAGTTAAATATTGACTTCCATTTCTTGGACTTGGTAGATAATTTTCTCCTGGAAGGAAAAAGGGCTCAGGAGGTTACCAAACCCTAGCGACTCTTGTCTTTTTAATACCCCACAAAAGCCTCTGAGCTATCTCGCCTCAACGTTGTCTCTCTTTTCTTCTCACATCTCTTTTAATTCTAATGCTTGCAAGGCACAGCTACACAGCCAAGTCTTGCTTTTCTGGAAGTGATTTGCTGATTAAACCATGTCATGGATGGAAAGACACCTAAGCCAGCTTTTCAGGGAGCTGACTCTGGCATCATCTACATCAACTGTGATTAACTGAGCGATCAACCATGCTTGTCTCCAGAAGAGAGGCCTCTGAAGCTTGAATTACCTTGCAACACCGTAAAGAAAATCTACCTTTTTAACAGGTTTTAATGACAGAATGCAAGATAAATTTCAGAGAAGCGATGGAACTGGTGCTATCGCTCAGTGCACAAAGCTATCCTTTAAAGTCAATGTGTCTCCTAGTTCTTATGAATTTGTGAAAATAGAAGAATCCCTGCTGCAAACCAGCTATTAATGCTTCTTAGACCAACATTCATTTAATCATAGGTGTTACATGATCATATGCAAGTGTAATGTACTAACTAAAAAGGAAGAAGCATAACGGAATGAAACCCATTTCTCACAACTGTCAGAGGAAGTGGGACACCAGTTCCCTGTGTCTTTTTGGAAATCCCAGCTTTAAACAGAAAGAAACTGCTACTTCTGAAGCCTGTTTTCTTCTATATGCTTTATTTCATGACAGTCTGTTTCATTTCCTTCACATACCCATGCTGACTCCTTCTTCAATCCCCCCTCTTCCAGACAAGAGCCCTCTTATCTCCCTGTCTTGTTCTCCATAACGGGCTTTCTACCCCTCTAGTTCCACTTTTCTTTCTGATCAGTACTCGGCACAAATCAGCCCTACAGAAAGGATTAACATCTTGGGGATAGGACTGTTCTCTTCAAGTGAGGAAGGAAAATGAACTTTAGAGGGGCAATACACCCTTTGTCTTAAGCTGGTTATCCTCTTGCTAGTATTGTTAGATGGCTCCTTTTTTCTTTAATATGTCAAGTGCAAATAAATATCTTTGCTCCAGTGCTTTATGGGTCTGTAGATTAATAAGCCTCCTGCTGCAGAGGCTATAATCTCACAGAACCAGGCAGTAGAGTAGCCATATATTAACAGATAGATACATCAAATAGATAAATACTTATGCTGGGCAGCAGTCCCAACAACTGCAGCAACCTCAGCTGAAATCAGACCTTTCTCCTGGCATAGGTGCCACTATGTAAGTATCTCTCCCTGCCAGGGGTGAAAATCAGCCTTACTGCCCAGCTATGAGTGCAGAGGAACGTGGAGAACGATGCAGCCGAGCCGGTCAAAGCCACCAGGCGCGCCATGGACCAGCCGCCAGCAGGTGGAACTCGGAGGAGAGATGTGTCTGGACCTGCTCCACGCTCAGCCCATGTTTAGCTACATCCTGAGCTTACACAAGGATGTAAAGACAATTAATTCCTCCTGCAGGGGGTTCTGGCCCCTTGGAGGGATGAGGACTAATGGAGCTATGAACCCAGCAACTGCAATGCTTCTCTATTTTGAGAAGGGCACGGTATTTGGTCTCGATGGTGGCTGTAGGTTCGTGCGTGCAGGTGGGGGGCGCGGGTATCACACTAACAAAAGGCTCATTCCCGATCACCCTGGGGAACCTGCACTTTTCTCTTTGCACTTTACACTCCTCTTGGCACTTACTTGCTGTCAGGGAGGTCAACGACTGTGTGGAAGAGGGACCCGGTTACAGGCACAATTTCAGGCAAGCTGTTCTCCCTCCTCTCCTTCCGAGCAGGGTGGGATGCAGCCAGGCTCCGTGCCTGCGCTTCTTCCAGGCTCACCAATTTCATGGGCAGGGAGGCCGAGGGCAAGGTCAGGCTTTTCACCACCGATGCGCTTTCTGAAAAGCAAGGAAACACATTCCAGCCTGGGGTGAGGAGAGACGGGAGCGAGACCTTCACGTTGTTATTTGACTGGAATATCTCCTGCAGAGGGGGGAGAGGAGTGGCACGTGCAGGGAGAGAGGCTTTTTGTCAGATAAGTCTTCCAGCTCCCCAGAAACCTTCTCCATCTGAGCGCATTCCCAGCAGGGGCCACGCTTGCCAGCCAAAGGCTGCGTTGTGTAGACTTGCTGCCTCTGCTGTCAGTGCTTCAGTGTGAAAGAGGCATTGCTGAAAACCACCAGGATTCACACACATTTCCCTTTCTCCTTCCTCCCTGGATTCTGGAGCACTTCAGTCCCCGATCCAAACCCAGTGACTAATTCTTTCTCTCACTTCCACATCTTTCTCCTTGTCTTGTTCCAGGATGGGGGACTGTTCTAAGAAATAACATTACTTTTATCTTCCTAATGCATTTCAGGGCTATGGAAAGCAGTGTGGCCAACAGCCCTGGGAACTGAAGGTCTCTGTTAACATGAGCACTGGCAAAGCCAACTTCCCTTTTGCCACCCCAATAACAGCCCTGCCCTAAACAGACCACCTCAAGGTGTATGAAGGAAGCACAGTGGACTTGAATCTACTCAGTACATAGCCCTGCTGCTGAAGCACAGTTCAAACTACTGCCTGTGCAGAGGGGCTGGGTGAAGGGGTATTTTCCCATTAAGAAATCAACTGGGACCATCAGCAATTTGCTTTCTTGACTCCATGCTGCTGTTAAAGGCCAGCAGTGTTCTGCACTTAGCAAACTTGGGCAAGTTTTGGGCCAGTGACCTGCAGTACAACTGGAAGACTTGGAATTTACTAGCCAGTGTTTCACTACAATGCTTAAGGCAGTAAAAGAGCAGTTATTCACTCTGTGCCTTCTGCCAGGACATAAATAAGAGCATAGGAATGGCACCAGCAGAGCAGAATTGAGCAGGGTACCACACTTAGAAATGCAGGCACCAGGGAGAGAGTAGCAAAGAATGCTCCATGTTAAGGGCAAGGTGGATGGAATGAGCTGAAACAGGGCTGGAAAGCAGAAAGGTGGTTAATCCCCCGTTTCTGAAGGTATTACAAGTCTTCCCAGTGCATAAAACCGAAAGATAGAAAGATGCATATTCTGAAATGGTATGAGGTCACGGTGGATCCAAGCCCTCTTGTTTCGCAGACTTAAAAGCATTTTGACAAACCTGTCACTAAGCAACAAAATCAACATCTCTGAACACTGTTGATGTCCCAGGGAAAAAAATAAATCTCTTTCATAAAATATCCCCAGGTACAAGACATAGCTTTTAAGAACAAAAGCTTCAGTTTTATCCCGGGAGTGTGGCCTCTGACTTGGGTGGATAATGGTGGCTTCAGGTCAGGTATTCTTGGTATGAGCAATTATAACTGGTGGAGTCTGAAAGAAGAACTGAGACTGTGGTTAATGGACTTTGAGAGAAAGCTTGGACCTGGGATTGAGAAGCAATCCTTCCTTTTGTGGAAACAGTTAAGTTGGGTGAGATCATGCAAAAGACAAGCCATAGAGCAAAATGGGAGCACGCTGAAGGAGGCTGGTATTCATAAAGAAAATGCTGGAGATAGATAGGAATGAAGAGGACAAGAGTAATGAGGGATTGGGCTCAAAGTGTCTTGGGGGGAGTCTGTGAGGATAATAAGTGTTGATGTGCCTGAGATGTTAGTTGAAGAGGATACAGTTAAAGCTGGAGTACATGGCAAGTGACACATGGTGTGGTTCAGGGAGGTTGTTACCAATGTTCTCTGCAGAGCTGGCTTTCCTGTTGTTGTTGAAGATCTGATCCACATGATTCAAGATGAACTCGATCACCAATTGCTGCACTCGCACCTCCAGGAAAGCTGCATCCCCATTGCAGCCAACTGCCTCAATCTCCTTTGACCTGCATGAGGAAAGAGGTAGACTAGTACCCAGCATTGCCACACACAGCCCCTGGCAAGGAAAGACCAGCTTTCTTCCTGCAGGGCTTGGAACAGGGATGTCTTCCCCAGTCCTGCTGCACCTCTTGCTCTCCGTCCCTCACAGGCCCTCATCCTCATTCTGCCTTTTAACTCCTGTAAAAACGATTTTCTCTGTTTTCTCTGCCATCTCTGCTGGGTTTTTTTCCTGCCTGTGTTATTTCCCCTACTCAGCTTTTACGTTCTTCAGCAGCAGTTGAAACTGAATCTCAAAGTACATTTTTTTCCCTCTTTGCTCCTCTTCTAGCTATTTCAAAGTTGGGCCTGAAAGACAACACAGGAGCTCAGATCCCTACTCAATGCTTCAATCATCTCTCAGTGTAATCCCTTAGAACCTTGCTCAGGTCTTCCCCACACCAATTTTGTCAATGCTTTGCCGTGTGCCCCAGTAGTCTATTCCCTGCCCTCCTGCACTCCTACATTCTCGCTCTTGCTCTCAGCAAAGAAACATTCCTTATCTTGACATGCCAAAGTGTTGCTGAAGAAATTATCTCTGGGCAATGGGTCCTTTGTAAAGTTAATGACTGGTGTGTTAGATAATAGCTTGGGGCATTGCCAAGAGGATAACCCTGTAAGGAGACTGTAGTTGTATTTGTTGCTTCTTTCTTTTCCTCCTTGGGTCTTGTACTTATAAAAGATTGCAAAAGGAAACAGACTTCAGGGCTTTTTTTTTGACAAGGACAGATGCTAGAATGAAAATACCTCAGCAGTAAAGGTCCACCTTGTGATATTAAATAGAGTCAACATCTGATTCATTTTCAGAACTTGTTTTTGTGTGGTTTGTGATTTAGAAAGAGATAACTCTTTAGAGAATGCATTTCAGGCCTGCACCTCTCCAGCCCATTGTCCCTCTTGCCCTCTCCCAGCCCAGGAGTCCCCCCACCAGCTCTGCCATTGTCCTTCTGCCCAGCTACAGTCCTGGACTCTCCCTCAACGCATAGGTATGGGATGAACAGGGAAAGGAATTTCAAGAAGATACGAAATACTTCTTTCTCTTTTTTTTCTCCCATATACTATTTTTTCTCATTCTGCTTACCTCTACAGCCTATCAGCACAACCTCTGCCTGCATCTTATCTGGGCCTCTTCCCAGCAGACTGCCAGGCATAGCAAACACCACAAACCAGCTGGCAGTCTTGAGATCTGACACTATATGCCATCTTGAGCCCACCAAGCTTATCTCACGTCTTCTCAAGCAGATTTGGGCACAGGCCTGTGTTATTATTGCCCCGTTGCTCTCTATTCCAAGCCTTTCTGTCTCTCACCACCCCACTGCAGAAGCACTGGCGCTGTCAGAAATGTCATCTCCGTTCCACAGTGATGAGCTAACTCCTCGTTTTTAAACCAATGTGCTTAACTTGCAAATAACAGCTTTTTTATTATAAGTAACACACAAACCCACAAGCTTCCTTGGATGCTTCAGTAAAACCTCACATTATTAAACCTGCAAGAATTTTTTTCTCCTTTAAAAGCTGTTTGCTCTACTGTTCTCTTTAGTTGTTTTGCTTTTCCTTGTCTTTGCATTTCCCTCAGGGGATGGGTCTCCAGGCTCAGGTGCTGATGCTCCCACTGGAGCTCAGCATGGTGCTCTGGACTTTGTACTGTACCTGAGGAGATTGGGAGCCCACACCAAGGCCAGGTTTCTGGTATGCATGTTGGTCATGTTGCTGAAGGAGGCCAAGTGAGTCAGGTGCTTGATCAGGTATTCCAGCGTTCTGCAGTGGTTTGACATGAAGGAATAAAAGTGTGTCAAGTGTCTGCAATGGCACAACAGGCCATTGGATGGGACAGAGGGTTTACAGCACTAGCATTTATGAGGGACGGCAGCAAACACAGGAACAATTCTGCTCTGGAGTGGCCAAGGATGGGACATGAACCAAACAATCCTTAGCATGATGGGTGAGAAGAAGGTGGCAGATGGATGGGAGACACAATGGGATGCTGCAGAGGCTGAGGGCTTAGCTCTTGCTCAAGCACCTCCACAGGGGTCATACACATGGAAGGAAGGTGATAGACTGAGGCACGGAGAGCTTGTTTGGTCTCTAATAACGGTTTGTTCAGTGATATGTAAATGCGAGATAAATGGTCAGGTTTGGAAATGGTGAGTCAGCTTTTGGGAATTGACTCCTGGAAATGAACTCCAGTGCTGTTTCAGGCAATATTCCCTGATAGTGGGGGTCACCACGCTGTTCCTTAGCCCCTCAATGGGCACATTCTCACCTGTAATGTGATGGTGGGAGCTCCTGGATGACATTCTGAATCCGTGCCAACTGCTCGTCCTCAGGGAAGCGGGATACTGCTTCCTGTGGAGATAAAGGAAACAGTCCGCCCTGGCAATGCACTCAGGGGAAAAGGAAGAGAGATAACGAGGGTCACATGAGACAGCCCATCTCAGAGGGAACACTCTCTTGTTGTCTTACAGAGCTATTGGTAGAAGTTAGTTTGTGAGATATTTGCTGTGCTGTTATTTCATGCCCCAGTACATCCTTCCCAGACACTGGGACATGGTGGTCAGTGTTATCAGGAGAGGGACATTTAAGGACCCAGCTCCAATTAGGAGATATGTTTCTTTCCTTTCTTTCTTTCCTTCTTCTTTATTGTTCGTTTCTCCTTTTTTAACTTGAGTAGGGATGGGTGGAATAGAAGGAAAGAGAGAAGTGAAAATAATGGAAAAAATGAAAAATTGTGACCCCCTTCCTCCCTGAAACTGTGTTAAAAATAAAGAAGATCTTTCAAGCCCTGTGTTATGAAAACAGATTGAATATACATGTTTCATATCCTTCAAAAGAAGCAATATTTCGGCTGTCATATGAAGGGATTGTTTGTGTGAGTTTGCATCTTTTACAATGGGTGAAGCCTTAGCAAAATCACTGTCCAGGAGGATTAATAAATTCTTACACTCAGGGTTAGACGAGGTTAGACAGAATCAAGGTTATACATCACTGAGTAAGTGTCTACGGACCAAGAGCTTAGAGAGCTGCGATCAGCTTTGGTCTGCATTCCTAGGAGTTTACTGCATTGGTATTCATCTGCTCAGCTATTCCCTTACAATATTTGTGCTGGAGAAGGACAAACCACCAGTGAGTTCAAACAATATAGACTGTCTGGAAGCTCCTGCCTACCCTACTGCCACTGGAGTTTGGAGCAAGTTCAAAGAAAGATGCTGGGACCCACGCTGCAAGCAGAAGCTTTGCCTACAGACAGACGTCAGCACTGCTAGGACAGGAAAGGAAGGAAACAACCCGTCCCAAACCACCCGCTGCTTAAACATTATGAACCTGAAATTACCAGCCACAATGAGAGAAGCATCTTCTAGTAGCAGTCACTACAACATCCACACTGATGAAGCTGCCATCTCTGTTCTGGTCACTGTCCTTATGCAAGCAGAGCGCTTCTCATGTACAACCACCAACAAACCAAACATTGCCAGTTGCAAGCCCAGAGATGGATATGAATCATGTTTTGTTTCCTAACACTGGGAATTGAGAACTGTGACCTCTGCTTTGAACTTCTCACTGGTATGATGACAAAAGAAAATGAGTGAGCTCAATGGTTTGGTGTACCTGGCATGTGGATGCACTTGTTTTGTCCAAATTAAAGGTAGGTTAACTCCTTCTAGTATTTTTACCCATAGCTACAGCTGCTTTTTTAAAGCAAAACAAAACCAAAACCAAAAACTATTAAAATCAGCCCAGAAATCCTAAGCATAAGAACTCTTGTGATCTCCATACAAGGTTTCCAGATGAATGGCCCAAACATGTGGATGAACAGAAACATAAACTTTACTGGTGCATCTAAAAGATTAGATTTCAACTGGATTGTAAATGATATTTCCTCCCCCAGTGCTAGTTTTCATTCTCATATTTGTCTTCCAGGTCTCAAAGACCTAATGTTTAGACAGCAAGTGAATACCAGCTTCTTTGAGGTCATGACCCATTCAAACCTCCGAGACACATTTTGGACCCATACATGTTGTGCATTTGAAAGCTGAGCCCCCTTCCAAAACTCAGGATTACAGCAGAACATACAACTCCAGGAAGAACAAAGAAATACATTTATTACATGTCTGTTAATCAGAGTATGAATTTATGTAATTTGGGATTTTGTTTACTCCACTGGTGATGCTGGGAGTGAGCAATTCATAAGCACTGGTTTAGTCCAGGGAGAAGGCAGGCTTGGCCTCCTACAGCTTAGGGTGTGCTTGGTCCCTTTATGCCCAGGCTAGAACAAGCTAATCAGAGTCAACTTGTCTCTCCTGTGAAACAAGCACTCATCACTAGAATGGCAAGTGGGAGAGCATGAGAGGCCAGCATTTTGCCAAAGTTAATAGCCAGTGAGGTCATGACTGGGATGTTACATCCATGAACTTCACACGGTGACGACCAAAAGGCCAACCCCTCCCAAGTCATTAAGAACTTGACTTTCCTTAGCCACAAATGTCTGAATCACTCCAGTGACTCAAAGTGGAGCCTATCCCATCTCAGAGACAGCTCCAACTGAGTCAGGCTGGGATTAGCATACATCCTTTACTCCTACCAGTGCTCTTCTGCTAAGGCACAGCTGCCACCGTTCCCTGTTCAGACACCCTACGCATACACACACTCCTAGCAGGTTTGCTGCTCCTTGGGGAATTGGTCTTTTTTCTTTCTTTGCTGCTGGTATCTGACTGTGCTTCCTGTCAGCTGCATTATCCATTATAAATCCCTACTGAGCAGACTTAGTGAATAATGGATTTTGGGGCCGAGCGGACAAACTGAAAAGCCTGAGATTAAAAACAACCCACCCTTTTAGGTCAATCCAAAGTGATAACATTTCAGGGAGCTGGCACAAGATGTTAAAACCCAATTGTTCCAGGTTGACCAAAGCATCACACTCAAACACGAGTGTAAGAAACACTCATTGAAACTTGGGGTCGTTTAACCCTTTTCTGAAAGACATTTTCTTTAAGAGCTGGATGTGTTGATTTAATGTTGAAACAGTTCCTTTAGAAAGCATTTGTAAAAGAAACATTTGGACAGCTACAGAAATGTCTTCCCTTTTGTTTTTGAATAAAGCTATTTACCAAATGTATCTACCGAAAATCTGCAAGTCATCATCCCCAAACTGCACTTTTCAGCAAACATTCTTTCCTAAAAAAGTTTCCATCTAAATCTTCATGTTTCCTTTCGAGCGTTTCTCTTTCATAAATCAGTAGTGATAGCCAGAAAGACAGCAGCCAAATAGCTTCGACAAGAATGAGACTCATCAGTAACTGAATGGTTGAATAATATCCTGTGTTTTCAAAATCCTATTCATCCTGAATGTCTCTAGGTTAGAGATCCTACCCAGTATCCTCAGGATCCCTATATGCTAAGGATACAGGTCAGTTGTTCAAATCTGCTCAGAATTTTGCCTGGGGTTTCAACTACACATCACACAGACCAATCTTACTTAAAATTTGGCATTGAAACAGCAAGATGCCTAACACTGTTGCATACCTGTCTGGCAGCACAGTGAGTCAATTCCCAGCCCACATTCCCCAGCTCAGTTGTAGTCCCTAACAGCTACCTGACTTCTTATAGTAGGTTGCTGCTAGGCTCATCCCATCTGGCTTTGCCCTACAGCAAGCCCCCTTGCATAGATGTGCCTGCCTCTTCCCATAGCAGACGACAGGGAGCTTTTGGAGAATGCCTTCTTGTGAGGATCCTATGGATCTCTCCCAGTGCCTCCTGTACCATAGCAGTGCCACTTGTAAGTATTTGATTCAGGATAGATACAGTGCAGACAGCAACACCTGAAGCTAAGGCTGGTTGCCGCTTCCCTTTTCATTCGGACATGAGTTTGCAAAACTCCTCTGCAACATCATTGGCGCTGCTGTCCCTTCCCAGCAAATGGCAAAAAGTAGGATGACAGAAATCCCTAACAAAGGACGGATGTTTCTAACACTGAGGAAACAATCTTTCCCATCCCCCCAGCCCAGTTGTTTTAAGAAGTTGGTGGGTTCTCATAGCTGAAAATCCATTCCTCTGGCACGAAAGATTTCAGCCTGAATGACTGGATTTAGATTTGCTGGTGCCATAAACAACTGAAAGTGGATTTAGAGCAGTAAGAAGCAGGCAACTGTAACAACGAGCACAACTTGCTGCACCACCTTTGCATAAAATCCTATCTGTCATCAAAATTAGCCAACTCTCTTAAAAACTCAGGCTTTGTGCTCTTATTTTTCAGCTCCCCCGCAGTCTGCTTCTAGGCTCTGACTGTATCCATGTATAATCCTGTTGTTTTGCAGAATTGAGTAACTACTCTTTGAATTATAATCTCTTTAAACAAGGTTAGAGATATCTGCTTGGCCAGCTGCCACTTTCCTCAGCCATTTGTATTTATGACATGATCATGATGGACCTGATATGCTGTAGCTGGCATAACCCATGTCATCTGTACTCTGAGAAACTGTGTGGAAAATGCTACAGATGCAGAAAAGTTGGTGTTTTAGACACGGGCTGAGCAATCAGTTTGTGCAGGCATCAGGGACTGTTGGAAGGACAGGGAGGAGGAAAGCTCACCCTTGTGATTATGATCATAAGCCCCAGGTGATCCAGAAGCTTCTCAGTGATGGATAGTAATGAGGAAAAGAAAGAGAATGAGTAATTCTGGGAGGAGGTGTGCAGTGGGGAGAAAGAGAAACAGCAGGGAAGCAATGCAGTGGAAAAATGAGCGAGATGAAGTAGAGGAAACAGCAGAGAAACTGCGAAATAAACATGTTATGGTGGAAAGAAACAAGGACGGGGAAAGAGAGCCAGTGCAAGACAAGAAGGGAAAAGCACTGAGAAGTGTTTATACAGATGCACCAGAAGCCAGGACACTGGAGTGAATCCCAAACAGCTATCATGGAGGAACCTGCAGCACATCCATACTGCTGGAGAGGAATAAGAACAGCAAAATCGTCTCACCGTGAATTTCTTGTAGAGCTCATAAGTGAGGAGAGGGTTGGGCAGTTCCCTGAAGTACAGCTTGCAGAGTGACCCCACACAGTGGATGTCCTGGAGGTAAACTTCCCTTGTCAGATCCGGGCATTGATCAGAAACAAACTCTTGTCTGAAACAATACAGCAATGAAGCAATAAGAGCTGTAGCATCCCACTATTCCACCCTAAGTCCTCTTTTGCAGCTAGAAGAAAAATCAATATGGAAAGCAGAGATGTTTCTGCAGCCTGGCCTAGATTGCCTTCTGGGATCAGGTCCTGAGATTTCAACTAGTCTCTGGTTCCCCTAACATAGTCCCATGAGTACATCCCAAATGATATAAAGACATTGCTTTGTCTTGAAGAGAGAGAGAACAACTCAGCATTTGTGCTGAGACCCTTTATGCCTTTCCCATTAATAGATGCAGAGGGAGATGTTTTTCCTCTCTCATGGACTAATCCCTGAAATGTTGTATTTCCCTGTTACCAGCTTCAGAGGCAGGTTGTCTTCTGCATCAGTGCAGAGCTCTGTTGGCCCCAGTGTGTGCCTGAAGGACTATGTCGTGGTTTAAACCCAGCTGGCAACTACATACCACATGGAAAGGTACCAAGCAATGTGACGAATCCTTCTGGAACACAGACAGGTTGCCCTTACCTCAGCTTTTGTATGTTGGATGTCACTCCTGAGAGGCGGTAGATCCCATCCACAATGCCATGAGTCTCAATGAACTCCGCACAGCTCTTCAGCACGTAGGGGACTAGGAGAGGAAAGCAAGGCAAGATGCCCAATGAACACACACTGAGAACTTCCACGAGTCACCACAGCGGAGACAGTTTGACGGAACAACAGCAGAGGTCCTCTGCAATGGGAGAAATAGAGGGCAAACCAAAAATAAACCCCACAAACTGCCCATAGCCAATTTGCAAAGTAGGGATATGCTATGGTTGTGCCGTGCCATGCTTATTGGCATACAATGACTACCCCTGAAGACACAGAAACCTGTGGAAAGAAAGGTAGGGTTTCTCTCTCTCTGTTTTCCTTTTTCTTCCAGAAAAAGAAGTAATTTCATTCTAATTGAAAGCATGAGGTAAAGCATGAGGTCCTAGGAATCTTCCCCCTCCCCAAAATAGAGTTCCAGCCTCTCTGAAATGTGCCAAAAGGTCTGATTGGCTTGGATAAAAATCAGAGAAGCATTCGCACTTCCATATAAGCCTATAAACCCACAGTTTAGTGCTCATAAACCCCCACAGAGGGGGTATAAAGTTCAAATATTGATTAGATCTGCACACTGACAAAATCTGACATTAGCTTCAAATGAACTTCATCAGCATAACCAGCCAAAGACTTAACCAGTCTTGAAGCTGAGAGGAGCCTGAGGCATAACATTTACATCCAAGCCTGGACCCAAAGCATATGTTTAATTTTTTCCTTATTATATAGGTGTAGGAAACCCTCATCTCTTGGTCAGACCAAGCCTCCCTGTCCCCAGTACTATAACAACCCTTGCTATAACAATAACAGTAAGAGAGCCCTTCCTTATTAGGTGCTAGAAACTACTGTGTATTTAATGCAGTGCTCCACACAGCCATAAGCACAGAAGTCAGTAAACGCAATAGTTAAAGTTCCCTGCTGTAATGCTGACTCTGCTGCACTGCACACTCAGAAAGCTGTGTGGAAGAAAACAGGCTAAGCCATACATTTGGAAAGCCAAGCATAGCAATTGCTGCATCTTTGTGACACCTTAAAGATAATGCCTCTGGCTAGACCTTCCCTGAGTTCTTCTGCTCGAAGTTCAGGACCACACTGACATATTAACATGTGCTTCATCAGGCAGCATCCAAAGACAGCACTCCAAGGACAGCCTGAACAAAAACCAGCTGGCACATCACTGTATTTCTCTTGGATGCCACTGAAGCCAGAGCAAGCTCAAGAGTGGACTTGCCCCTACCGAGCAACCCAGGGCACAGGCTCCGGTGAGGAGGGCTCCCAAGCAGGTGCCCACCTATTGACACACTATTACTGAGCCCAGTCAGTCAGGGAAGTGCTACCTTTGCTCCTGACTCTTACCAAGGGAGGTAAAGAGATCCTTCTTGTGTGTCCCTTCTCTTTTGGCGGGGACACATAAGATGACAGTGATTACTTGGAAGCCTGAATGATCCAAACAGAGTAATAATCCTCAGCTAAAGCAGCCTTTCCAAAACAACAGGGAAAATTTGACTTTCTGGTTTTTTGAATGGGGACTCATAATGCAGGTACATCAGTCGTGCTGTGTCACACTCAAAGCCTTGGGCTGATATTTAAGACCCTCAGTTTGTTAGTCTACAACTAACAGGACTCAGCCTACAACAACAATGTTCATGGGAAAACATGAAATCACCAAGAGAACAGGTGAAGCCTACACAGTCAAAGCTTTGTCCACAGCAGTTACAGAGCTATACATTTGAAAAGGGACTTCAGTGCCTTCCAGAAGGAACATGGGAAGCATCCCTTTCAGTGCCTAGAGCACCTCCTTCCTAAGAGGACTAGATGATATGGAAGGAGACAGAGCAAAATAAAAGTACAACATTTCCTTAAAATCCTACCAAGAAAAGCCCAAGTTTCACATCAAGAAAAAGGACCTTCCTATTTCTGATTAAGACCTGATTGTCTGAGACTGCAGTAGGGAACTCAGATCATATGACGATGAATAAAATACATAAAGAAAATAGAAAGGCAAATTACTCCAGGCCACTTCTTCAATTCTGGGTGGTCAGGCTGTACCATCTTTGGGGCAGGAGCTATACACACATGGCATGTTAATATCTCCTTCTTGGTAGGGGTCTCTGGGAATAAATCTAATGTAAACAGCAAAAAAATAAAGCTAGGCAGATCCAAGTTCACTTCAGATCTATTGGGTGGGAGAAAGGGTGAACCTTGGAAAAGAAGATATAATTGAACAGGATACCTATTTGATAAGGACAGCCACATGAAAAGGTTTGTCTTTATACTGACAAAGTTCATACGATGCTGCCACAAAAATAGGGTCCATGCCCACAGTGCCCTTTATTAGATAGAAACTTTGATGTTAAGAATAAGCACACCAACTAAAACTGTATAGACTGATGTTTGTTGTGACTGACTTGACCTCTTGAAAGTAAGACCTATTAAATCACACTGTGTTTTTTGCTGAGTTTGAAGTTTCCTTGGGATAAATTAGGTCAAGAGGCCTCACGCAGGTAAGCAAACCTCTTCCACACAAAGCAGAGAAGGGTAGATCCATCTGTTGAGGGTTGGTAAGCAAAAAAAGGGGGCCAGAGGGGAATAATCTGTAGTAAATGTATAAGATTCATCCCATTTTTTAAAGCAGGTGAAGACTCCACAGTAGAAACAACCTATAGACTGAAGATATGCACTGAGCTCTACCAGTATCTCTGACTCCAGCCCTGCAGTTCTCCCTGCTTTTCCATCCCTGAGCTTCTCGCCTGTCTCTACCAGTGCTCTTCACTCATCATACACAAAGACATAGAGCCAGATACACCAAAATGTGTGGCAGTTTTGTGATGTCAAAACCAAATCCCACATAGGACACATTTGACTTGGAACTGAAAATCACAGGCTTTGACCTCGATCCCTGGAGGTGAACAGACTGCACTGGCTTCCTGCAAAGCAAGCCACTAAATGCAGTGCTTGTGTGAAACTGGAGCACAATAAATGTTTTCTTTGAGCAGGACCTGCAGCTCTGAAATGCCTGAGCAGCTCTGATCCTCTACAAAGCCGAGTCTTTTGGGTACTTGGGGGAAGGTGAGGTCAGAGCAGCAGTGAGCAGCTCCCTCCCGTTTCCAGGGAGTTTCTGAGGCGGTTTGGTTATTTCAGACACGGTTCCTGATGAATCAGAACAAAGGCTGTGGTCAGCCCTGAACGTGGGGAGGTACAGACTCTAGCATGTGCTTTACCACAGGATTCTATCAGCGTTACACACTGAAATCACAGAGCTGTGCCTCTCCTGAAGGAAGATTGGGCATGGATGGATGTTATAGCAGGGGCTCTGTGTGTCCGTGCAGGCACAAAAAGGGGTGGGTCGGGGGGTGTCCAATCTTAACACTTCTATAATTAAAACTGTGCTGGAGGCTTAGGAGTTGGAAGAGGCAGATGGTGTCACACAGACACTGCTTGTTCTGCCAGACAGCCAAACTGTCCTCATTTAAAAATACAATAGAAACCAGATGGAGGAGGAGAAGACAGCGCAGAGCAAGGCATCAGTCAGAAGGGAAATTGAGTTATAAACACACTGCACACAAAAGACAATACTTCTCTTCCCCTAGACAAAAATAAACCAGAAGGGCAGTCACAGTAACTCGTTCCACTCTCGCTGGATAGTACCTCCGTGTACACAGACATTCACCTTCCCCAGGGTCTCTTCCATGACCGCAGCTCATGCCACCTCCTTTACGGGATGGAGAGGGAGGGCTCTCCCTTCTCCTGTCCTTCCCAGCCATGGTGCTACCACCCAGCAAACCTCCCCACCAGCAAGCAAGGCGCTCACTCTTTGCCTGACTGTCAAAGGCTTCATCTGGCACAAGACTGAGTGGTTTGGATTGAAGCTTTAAGCATGTACCTAACTAAACCACCAAGCAGCCCAAGTAGGAGGGAGTCCCTCATCTAACGACCAGTGGGAGGATGGCCTCTGGGCCCACACCAAAGCATCAAAGAGCAAGGAAGACCCTGGTCCAGCAGGAGATGCAAGCAATGCCCTATGGCCTTTAGTGCTGCCCTCTAAGAGGAAACTGAGTCTCCATGGGCTACAGAAGGAACCTACGGAGAAGGTTGCTAAGTCAGCTGCCATAACTGACTGGTTATGGCAGTCAATGTGAATACTGCCTAGTAAGACTGATCTTAAAGTTAGTTAACCTGGACTGGGTCATGTGTTCAGGGTGCGCTGGTCTGAACTGGACTGAATAGCAGCAGGCTCGATTTGTTTTACTTTATCCTTCTGTTGCTCCCCCAAAGGGCTCCTCACAAGGCTAAAAATGAGTGGCAGAGCTGCTCATGTCCTCCTTAGTGGTTGGTTTATGCCACATGGAGGATATTTCGTGTCCTTACTAATTTTGTTTTAATTTTAGGTCAAGTAAAGGGAGGATAAAAGCAGACCTTTCATTTCACCTGAAATACCAGCTTTTTGATGCTTGACTTGCAGGAAATAGTTTGGTTGTTGCTTGTTGGTTTTATATTTCTTAAAAAAAAATGAATCCTGTGCCATAAAAAAAGTAAGTAAGCATTTGGTTTTGTTACATATTAGTATTTTTTTAAACTGTCTCCCATTGCCCTCAATAGCAGTGCATGCTTCCTCTCACGCTATGTCAATAGCATGACAATAAAAGTCAAAATAGTCTCTTGTTTCAATTTAAATGACTAAATTAGGAAATACTTCTTCCTAAAAAAAAGAAGTGGTTCAGTCTGTACTAAGCAAGAGTTGTTATTTTGTACATACAAAACCAAACAAACAGTACACATTATAGAACATACTCATAGATCGACTTGGCCTTCTAATCACAGGAAAGGAACAGCATTGTATAAATGGCAACGTACATGAGAGTCAGCATCTCTGATATGACATTTTTCTGTATTTCCTGATGCTTCCTACTTTAAATCACGAGCTTTGATGCTGATTCACTAGATTTACTTTATGGAGGTTTTTTTGCTGATCTTGTCTGATTTTCATTAGGCAAAAGGTAGGAGAAAGATTCCAGAGAAGATCATACGGTGCTCTCCTCCCTGCAGCAGTCACAATTCCAGTTTGCCTCCCAATGCATAGCCTTAATCCATGGCAGCTAAAGGTAAACCCTGCCTTGCCCCCACATCTCATCTCCTTTGCCTTCCACCTCCTACTTTTCAGCGGTGGCCAGGGATGGAAAGGACCACAGCATTCTGAAGTCACTGCAGAGGATCTCTCCTGCTCAGAGATGAAGTTGGCAGAGCTGGGGAAGAGGGGGGTTTGCCCTGCCTGGATGAAACTGCTACAAGGACAAACAGAGGGCTTCAGTCTCCAGGAGGTCTATGCAAACTTTTCACCAGCACTAAATTCACTTCATAGAAGAAGAAAAAATAAACTGTCCCACCACCAGATTCCAGTGTTTAGTTTGGCTGTTAGTGCTGAGCTACCACAACCCCCTATGCACACACACACACCTGTGTTTGAGTAGCGTAAAATGGCTAAAAAGTACCAAACAAGCTTAAAAACAACTCCTCCTCGCCTCGTCCGCCTGAGCTGCCTTAAACACAGTTCAAAAGAGAGGAATAGCCGGCGCCAAGGTGATCCTGTCTGCATGGACAGCACAACTGAATCACCATGTAAGTCATACGCTTCATATTTGTTTTCCCCTCTGCCTCTGTGGGAAATGTCTCTGCAGTGTCACAAAGGTTAGCACAACAGTGCCATTCCCTGCGATGAAAGCACTGTCCTGAATGCATTGTGATTCTGGTGGGCAAAGGCATAGGAAAAAAGGATCTCAGGTCCGTCAGATGCTGTTAAGCCATCACTCTCCATGGCCTGTGTGGGAAGTGGAAAGGCTGAGCACGCTGGGATGTGGCACACTGATGCATTTCAACACAGCCTGCAGGCCCAGTCTGAGTTTGAATGAAGTCAACAGCACCATAACAAGGGGTTTATTTCCCACTGATATTATACCCAGCTTACATCTCACATACCTAAATAAAACATAAAGGAACACGCTATTTTCCAAAGCAGATCTGACAACTGTGATGTTCCAGGGAGAAACGAAAGGGCTCATCGCAGACCTGGCCAGCTCATCAGCATTACACATCAAATTAAACCTAAGAGAAAGCACTGCAGAAGCAGGTGTTGAATGCTGACTCTCAACCCCAGCGGTCATCATGTCCCTCTGAAACCCCACTAGTACCTTGACATAGCTGGCAAATTCTGTCATGCAGGCACTTTTGAAAAGAGGTTGTACTAAATAAGAGAATAGTTTTGTAAGGAAAACATCCTGCTGTGGGTTTCCTGCGAAAAAAGACCAGATAACTGAACAGGATATCTCCACTCCTAACTTTTATGTCTCTGGTAAAGCCACCGCAGAAAACAGTGACTTAGGTTCTGCAGGGCAGGTCAATGGGCTGTGCATGTCCTCAGCTAACCACTGGAATAGTAACAGCTCTGATCCACAGCATATTGTACAGCATCTTGTTCACCACAGCACAAGCAATTGGGGTAATTCATTCTGGAGGCAGGAGAAATGGAACAATTTATGCTGTCTCAGAAAAGAGACTTGGGTATGAGTATAGAAAAGATCAGAATAGTTTTGAGGCTGCATATAACAAGTTGACCTCTGTCTTGGTAAACGACTAGATACTATGAGGATAAGCAGGCTATGAGATAGGAATTCTGCTGCTAACCTCGGTTCTGATGACATACCAAAACCACTACCAAATCCAAAGGCTGCATCAGCTCTGATAAAGCACAGGAATGAGCAGGGCAATGCCGATGCTGCAGCTCAAGGGAGCCGGGAGAAGCAATCTGCAAGGGAAGAGTGTGGCTAAATGCGGAGCACTGGGATGGACAGCCAGTGATGTAGGCTCCATTTGTAGTCTTTGGACTGCCTTCTGTCTTTCATCCAGATCAATAAACAACCTTATGAACTGCAGATGTCACACTGTATGACGTTTTCCTTCCTTTCCCTGCTCACTTCTTAAGCATGGACACTAACGTAAGCCATGCTAACCTACTTAACTGCTGGCAACAAAGCAAGGAAAATATATGGACTTCATAAGGTTTTTTTCCTCTTCTCAACGGATTTTGACCTATGTTTTCATTTACAAGGGTTTCAGAAGCAAGTTAGAAAACAAAGAGCGCGCAGTCTCCATCTTTTACCCGATCCTGCTAGCTGATGCAGATTTGCTCAGTTTCTTACAGTCCCAAAATTACTCTAGAGGTGACTTGTAAACCATTACACACATTTATTGACTGTAAAAAGAATGTAGAAACCAACATCTCCCTTGACACATGGGAGCTTTAACTTGGGGTTCTTGGGGTCCCAAAACCTGGAGAAAGGCAATTCAAGGCGATCAGCACATACTCCCTACCTGGCTGTCAAGTGTTAGTTTGTTTCTTATTCCTTCCTGAGTCTGAATTTAGTGTTTCAGGCAATAAGGATTCCAGGTTTCTCTTTACCAGGAAGCCTTCTGGGGCTGTTAGAAAGACATTCTGGGTGCTTAGATCTTGACATGCACCTGAAAAATACCAGCTTCTACTTAAACAGCATCAAAGTCCTTTGTACTGTGCCTTTCACAAACACCACTGAAATCTATAGCAATCTCTATAGGATACAGAGTTTGTTTGTAGTTTTTGTGCTGTTCTGTCATGCTGTGCCACTGTTAGACAAATCCTTAGTCCATTTTCATAGTGATGGCATGCTGGTGACAACGCAACTGGTTCACACATATTCTTGGGAGGCTTCAGGAAAAAATACTGCTGCTGGTGAAAAGGTGAAACAAGGAAGTTGTCTCATGAGCTCTGGTGCTGCAGCAAAGTGGGCTGCTTTGCATTTTTCTCTGCCTTTTTTTTTAAATTCCTATTGTCCCTTTGAAGGTGCAAGGATAGGCTGGAGGTCAATCAGCACTCATGGTTCTCTTTCCACGCTTGCTGCATTAGCAAGTCATTTGCAAGCGTATATAACAGCCATAGCCAAGCTTCAAAGCACACATCCAGCTGTGACAGCTAATGCATAATGGCTGTACCAGTGAGCTCAGGTGTGTGAAAAGGAGAGCAGGGGCCAATCACCCCACTGAGAGCTCAGATTAATGTTTGGTGGCAAGGTATGAATTAACTGAGAAGCTGGTCCTGGACCAAGCCCTCATATGGATGACAAATTGCATGGCTGAACCTCACAGCACATATTTGTATCTCTTCCATTAGTTTTATTTTGCACTGATGGACTGATGCAGACTGACACTAGATCATGCAGCTATGTTCTTCCATTCAGGCCTCTCTCTGATCTGCCTCTAGGGCTTTCCAGTTGTAGTGTGGTACAGCAATTTCCAGAGGTTATCCCAAATAACAGCAGGGCTGTTTTACAGATAGTCAACAACTTAGGGCAAAGAGCAGGGAGAATTGCTGAGGATTGTTATGTATTACACACAGACAGATGAGGAGCCTAAACACAACCCCGTAAAAGCTGCAAATGAGAAGTGAAAGGCAAATGAAAACAGACTTTTGAGAAAAAGTAAATAAGCCTTTATGATGTCAATCCAATTGAAAACAAACACGCGAAGGCACTAGCAATAATCAGTCATCATCATCTGAAGCCAAGCAGCACAAAATCCATTCCATCTTTGCTCAGTTGCTGAGCACGTATTTAGTCCCAGTGTTTTCATGACAAGGCTGTCTGGGCCTGACCCAAAGAACTGCACTCACACAAAAAACCTCATTGAATTCAGCAGGGTTTTCTACAAAAGCAAAAAAGAAATGAATCTGTTTGTCCTACTCTCTCTTAGCTTTTCTGTGGCACGCAAATACTAGGTGTAGGAATGATAGAAGCATTCTCCCCAGCTTTACAGGGGCATATAATGATGGTTTGAGGTTCAACAGAGAGCAGAGAAGTAAGACTGCTGCTGGCACTAGAAGGTCACCTTGAAATGCTCCTCCCAGCTCTGCTCAGAGGAGGCTTTAAACAGGTCGGACTTTGTTTGCAGAGGATTAAGCTGTGGGTGACTTGGATTGCTGATATTTGTCTGGTGAAATGAGGTGCTGTTCTACCCATCCTAAGTAACGCCCATGGCATACGAGCAGCACAGCCTCTGCGTCCCAGCAGCATGGAGAAAATTCTGCCAGAAACAGCACCCTGGTCAGACACACAAACCTCTATACATAAATAAATGTGTATCTATGTATATATAGCATATATATGTGTGTGCATTTCTATCTATGTAGAAACACATACATCTATGCATGGATTTTTACATATACAGCTATATTCATTTATGTATGTATGTATCTATGCATGTGAAAGAGGTTTCATGTGCATCACCAGGAGATTCTTCTTAGAGAAATAGCTTTTTTATAAGGTGTCATCAAAGCCTAACACCTAAAGGTGGTATTTACAGAGTTAAAAGCTGTACAAGTCTGATGTCATAGATCTGGGGGATACACCAGTACACATTGGAGCTCTTGCTTGCTGAAGCTTGCTCTGCCAGTCATGAATAAGCCATTGGCACAGACACTTCCCCTGCTTTCCTGCCCCAGGCAAAGTGCATTTAGCTACTGCATTGCCCTGTGTGTAGTTACTGTGCTGAAGGCATTTCTGGGTGAAGCACTTACTCTCTGCCAAGGGAATCTGTTTGTTTGGGATGGATCCCTCAAACACGCATGGATTTCTACATCAGCAAGTCCAGAACCAGCCTCGGTGGATTGGTCTCACTTGGTAGCTAAATCAAGGATAGCCCACTGGATTATGGGTCATTTTGGCTACACCTTTTCATCTCCAGAGGCTGAAGTCCTCTACCTTATAGCCTCGATCACAGGGACTGTATTTTCCTTTCCATACACCAGGGAGGGTAAAGAGCTCTAAAAGAGAAGCTGCTGGGCAGCCTGGCTCCAACATCTGGACGTGGTGCTGCACCTCCAGGGCTTCTTTCAGACACAGCAGGGAATACAGCACTGCTCCATCTGCCAGCCTTGTGGCAGATCAGCACTTCACATATGTTGCAGGAGGGCAGCTCCCCTGCTCTCCAAAGCCTGCGAGAGCCATCAAGGACAGCAGAGGAGGCAGAACAGCATTTGCAGATGGTGTCACACAACCTCCCAGCCTTCTGGAGGCTGATGCTGGGCTGGGATTGTTTAGAAGAAAACATTTCCTGCCGTGCTGTTTGTGTCTACCTCCACCCCAGGATGTCGGCACATAACTACCGAGATGCACCCAGAGCGTACAGCATGGTTTCTCCAAGGCTGACCTGCAGGGACTGGACCTCTGCAACTGCCTGCCAGAGGGGTTAAGGGCATCAGAAACAGAAACTAGTTCTGTCAGGTCAATGACGAAAGGGGGCATGATATGGCTTTTACAGGGGAAAAGAAATAAAGCTGAATAAAATGTTACAGTAGGATGTTACCTTCTTATTTCCCAAACAGGCTTGTAACCCCTCGACTAGCAGGGGTAAGTCAAGAGAGATATCTACCTATTCCTGTCAAAAAATATCTATAGATGTTTATCTGTATCTGTCCCTGACACGACAAGGGGCAATGGGTTCAAGCTTAAACAGAGGAGTTTTTGATATAAGGAAGATATTCTTCCCTGTGAGGGTGCTGAGGTGCTGGCACAGGGTGCCCAGAGAAGCTGTGGCTGCCCCATCCCTGGCAGTGTTCAAGGCCAGGTTGGACACAGGGGCTCAGAGCAACCTGCTCTAGTGTGAGGTGTCCCTGCCCATGGCAGGGGGTTGGAACTGGATGATCCTAAGGTCTTTTCCAACCCAAACCATTCTGGGATTCTATGAGTCTATACGCAACTCTTCTCCGTATTCCCAAGGCCCTCCCTGCCCTCAGTGGGAGCAGTTGTCCCTATGACTTTCCTCCCCCACAGAAAATCCCACCAGTTCCACATGGGATATGGGCCTTTCCCTCCCTTCACCTCTCAATAAATACACATGCCAGGAGTTTTCAAGCTGAGGGTCATTCTCAGTGCTAACAGTGGAAAAGAAAGCAGTATCCAGCTGTTACTAAAGTAGTAAATCTGGTCACTTTGCAATCGTGCTCCTCAGTTTCCAAGCCCCCCAACGGATTCCTGATATATTCCCTACTTTGCTCTTTAATTTCCATCTGGCTCAAAAACAGTGTGAAGAAAAACAACCTTTCCACCCCCCCACCACACTATCTCTGCTCCAAGTCAGGCCAGGTAGTGGTTATCATTTCCTCTGCACAGCAAACACCAGCGTGCATGCGTTTCCTGCCACCAAGTCCTTCCCTGCAAGCTGACATTGTTTTCAAGGCCCCCCTCACTTGGAGGCAGGAGCAGCTCTGCTTCCTGTTGATGTCAGGCCCCTCTTCCTCCCAAAGCAAATGGGCTTCCTGCCGGCATCTGTGTCCTTTTCCATGAGGACTAGTCGGAGCCATTTTCCTACACAGTGGCTGTGGGGGGGATGGAAGGGGAAGGTGTTGGATACAGGGATATAATGGGGAGGAGCAGTGGTGGATGGCTTTTCTGCTAGTAATGTTGAAGAACATCTGGGCCCCCTCTCAATGAGGAGGAGGGAGAAGAGATAAGAGGTCAAAACAATAGAGCTATGTCTAAGGGATGCTGGTATTTGCAAGCACCAGAGAAATCAGTTATTAACAGAGAACATCAGAGACTAATTACAGCTGCCGATTTCCCACTGCTAAGGAATGTAAGCTTCCAAAAGAAAAGCTACAGCCACAGCCCTTTTGCTCTAGCGGCACTGTCATAAGCTGTGGGAGATGCCAAGACCTTTACACCAGACCATTGCCTTCATTTTTATCCTTTCAAATGGAGGAATCTCTACCACTGCCGTCACTGTTTAATCAACAGTGGAGAAACTGGATGATGACTGCAGAACGTGGCTTACACCAAGCTGAAGACTGCCATTGCATGAGCCACTGCCCCAGCAGAGAAGGGAAAACCTAACAAGGCACCGTTTTGGATCTCCCCTGGTCTATGGCATTCAAGGTTTGCATTTCTCCCATTAGAGAAGCTGATGGGCTCATCCCAGCTCACACCAGGAGGTTATCAGTTCACTGCACGGTGTAAGAAACCCACAGGAATGTGTGATTCCAGGATCTATCATGGTGGGGACACACAAGAGGGCAGAGCACAAGGAGCACAGCCAGACATGGCAGTGGCGTTGCCTACCCTCTGCAGTGTTTCAGCCACGTGGGTAGCACAATCTCACACGAGGGCAAGGAGCTGGCTGGCATTAGGACATGTTCCCCTGAAAGCAGAGTTTTACCATGACTGGGGAAGTACAGTCCCCCAGCATTTTCTATACCACATCTAAAACTATGGCCAAGAAGGTGGGATGGGGAAGGGGCTTACCAAGGCATCCCTAGCAATAACCAGAACAGGACCTGTCCCTTAAAGGCTCAACCACTGCTCCCAGTGGTCCTCTGGAACGAATTTCATGTGAATTTCGATAAAATATATTGTTATAATGTGGTTTTTCCCTTCTTTTCCTAACAGTTGCCTAGTCACCTTCCTGTGTCACTGTAGGAACTAAGCAAAGGGTTACACTTCCCATTTCAGGCCATACAAAATTACTCCAGCTTTATGCAACTGTAGCCAGCAGCAGATGTGGCCCCAAGTCTGGCAGAGCTGTTGGAGTTGCAAGGCAGTGAACTGGGGCTTGGTTTTCCTCAGAAGAAGAAATTCTTACTCTAGGTCCAATTGCAAAACCTGGATGGCTGGGTGCGGGTGTGAGATGCTGAGGAAGAAAGCCCACTTATGTTCTCACAGCAGAAGTTATCCAGAGCTGCTGAAATACACA